>NW_023425355.1:30126644-30244022 GCF_014108415.1 Molossus molossus | reverse complement strand
AGCGACCCACTTCATAACAAGAGACTCACATAGGTTGAAAGTGAAGGATGGAAACAATTTTCAAAGCAAACAAAAAGGAAAAAAAAGCTGGTGATACCAATACTCATTTCTGATAAAACAGATTTCAAATAGGGCAATAACTAGAGAAAAAGAAGGCCACTACATAATATTAAAAGAGTCTATCCACAGGAAGATATAACTTTGAATAAACATATATGAACCAAATATAGGAGCACCAAAATATATTAAAAATCTTCTGGAGGACTTGAAGGGAGAAATCAACAGCAAAACAATCATAGCAGGGGGATTTCCATAGCCCGCTGACATGACTGCATAGATCTCTAGACAAAAAAAATAACAAGGAAACACAAACTCTAAATGAAGCGCTAAACAAATGGATTTAATAGATATCTACAGAGAATTACCCCACAAAAGTGCAGAATTCACATTCTCTCAAGTGCACATGGGACATTCTCAAAGATAGACCACATGTTAAGACACGAACTAAGTCTCTACAAGTTCAAAAAGGTTGAAAACATATCAAGCATCTTCTCAGATCACAATGGCATGAAACTAGAAATCATTTGCAACAAGAACATGCAAAAACATTTGAACACAGGGAGGCTAAATAGCATGTTATTGAACAATGAATGGATTTACTAAGGAGATCAAGGAAGAAATTAAAAACTTCCTGGAAACCAATGAAAATGAACACACAACAACACTAAATCTATGGATGCAGCGAAAGCAGTTATGTGAGGGAAGTACATAGCACTACAGGCTTACCTCAAGAAACCAGAAAAATTTCTAATGGACTATCTAACCTCACAACTTAAATAACTAGAAAGCAAAAATAAAGAAAACCCCAGAGCAGCAGAAGGAACAAAACAGTATGATCAGGGCAGAAATAATTGACATGGGAGACCAAAAATACAATTCAAAGGATCAATGAAACAAGAGCTGGTTCTTTGAAAAGATAAACAAGATTGATGGACCCTTAGCTAGACTCACCAAGAAAGAAAGAGAAAGAACTTAAATATACAAAATGAGAAATAAAAGAGGAGAAATATAACGAACACCATGTCATTGTGCTTAGGTTGTCGAATTTGCAGAAAGACAAAGGATTGTTAACAAATATTATGAAACAATTCTATGGCAACAAATTCGACAACCTAAGCACAATGGACAAATTTCTAGAAACACATAGTCTCCCAAAACTTAATCAGAAGAAACAGAAAACTTGAAAAAACCATACCAATTAAGAAAATTGAAGAGGTAATCAAGACTCTTCCAGCAAACAAAGGCCCAAGCCCAGATGGCTTCACAGGGAGTTTTACCGAACATTCAAAATAAATAATAAATAAATAACACCCATTCTCCTCAAACTATTTCAAAAAATTCAAGAAGAAGGAAGACTTCCAAACACATTCTGTGAGGCCAGATAATTCTAATTCCAAAACCAGAATAAGAAATTACAAAGAAAGAAAACTACAGGCCAATATCCCTGATGAACATAGACAACAAAATCCTGAACAGAATACTAGCAAATCAAATCCAGCAACATATCAAAATAATTATTCACCATGACCAAGTGGATTCATCACAAGGATGCTAGGCTGGTACACTATTTGCAAATCTAAAAATTTGATACACCACATAAACAAAATGAAGAATAAAATCCACATGATCATATCAATAGACGGCGAAGAAGCATGTAATGAAAGCAGCACCCATTTCTGATAAAAATGCGCAACAATCTGGGAATAGAGGGATCATAGCTCACATAATAAAAAACCGTATATGAAAGTCCTACAGCTGACATCACACTCAATGGGCAAAAACTAACAGCTTTTCCCTTAAGAACAGAAACAAGACAAGGATGCTCACTTTCGCCACTCTTGTTTAACATTGCACAGGAAGTCTTAGCCACAGCAATCAGACATGAAGAAAAAATAAAAGGGATCCAAATTGGAAAGGAGGGGGTGAAACTGTCATAATTAGCAGATGACATGATATTATACATAGATAACCCCAAAGACTCCATCAAAAATTTACTAGACTAACAGGTTACCTACAAAGGAAACCCCATAAGGCTCTCAGCTGACTTCTCACAAGAAACACTACAGGCCAGAAGGGAGTGGCATGAAGTAATCAAGGTCATGAAAAACAAGAATTGGAATCCAAGACTACTCTACCCAGCAAGGCTATCATTCAAATTAGAAGGTACAATAAAGAGCTTCCCAGACAAAAAAAAAAAAAAAAAAAAAGGCTAAGGGAATACATTAGCACCAAACCAACACTGCAAGAAATGTTAAAAGGAATGCTGTAATTACCAGGAGAAATAGGAAGAAAAATAGAACCACACTAACAAAATGGCAAGAAATAAGTACATATCGATAATCAACTTAAATGTAAATGGATTGAATGCTCCCATAAAAAGACACAGAGTAGCTGACTGGATAAGAAAGCATGACTCATCTAAATGTTGTTTACAAGAGAACCCACCTCTCAACAAAAGACTCACATAGGTTGAAAGTGAAGGGATGGGAAAAAAATCTTCCATGCATAAAAAGGAAAAAGAAGCTGGAGTAGCAATACTCATATCTGATAAAATAGATTTCAAAATGAAGGCCATAACTAGAGACAAAGAAGGCCACTACGTAATATTGAAAGGATCTATCCAACAGGAAGATATAACCTTGATAAACAAATATGCACCCAATATAGGAGCACCAAAAATGTATTAAAAATCTTCCGGAGGACTTGCAAGGAGAAATCGACAGCAATTACAATCATAGCAGGGGACTTCAACACTCCGTTGACAGCACTGGATAGATCCTCTAGACAGAAAATTAACAAGGAAACAGAGACTCTAAATGAAGCACTAGACCAATGGATTTAATAGATATCTACAGAGAATTACACCCCAAAACTACAGAATACACATTCTTCTCAAGTGCACATGGGACATTCTCAAAGATAGACACATGATAGGACCAAACTAAGTCTCTATAAGTTCAAGAAGACTGAAATCATATCAAGTATCTTCTCAAATCACAATGGCATGAAACTAGAAATCAATTGCAACAATAACATGCGAAGACATTTCAACCACATGAGGCTAAATAGCATGTTATTAAACAACAAATGGGTTACCGAGGAGATCAAGGAAGAAATTAAAACTTCCTGGAAACCAATTAAAATGAACACACAATGACACAAAATCTATGGGATGCAGCGAAAGCAGTTCTGAGGGGGAAGTTCATAGCACTACTGGCCTACCTCAAGAAACAAGAAAAATTATGCCCTGGCCAGTTTGGCTCAGCGGTTAAAGCGTCGGCCTGTGGTCCGGAGAGACCCGGGTTCGGTTCCCGCTAAGGGCACTTACTCTGGTTGCAGTTTCTCCCCAGCCCTGGTTGGTCATGCGGGTGGCAGCCACTGGATGTGTCCCTTCACGTCGATGTTTCTCTCTCTCTCTCCCTTCCTCTCTCTCCCTCCCACTCTATCTGTACAAAAAATGGAAAAATATCCTCGGGTGAGGATTAAAAAAAAAAAAAAAAGAAACAAGAAAAATTTCTAATTGACTGTCTAACCTCACAACGTAAAGAATTAGAAAGCAAACAAAAATAAAACTCCAGAGCAAGTAGAAGGAAGAAAATAGTAAAGATCAGAGCACAAATAAATAACATAGAGACCAAAAAAAATAATTAAAAGATCAATGAAACAAAGAGCTGGTTTTTTGAAAAGATAAACAAGATTGATGGACCCTTAGCTGGACTCACCAAGAAACAAAGAGAGAGAACCCAAATACACATAATCAGAAATGAAAGAGGAGAAGTAACAAACCAACACCACAGAAATACAAAAGATCGTTAACAGCTACTATGAACAACTATATGACCACAAATTTGACGAACTAAGCGAAATGGACAAATTTCTAGAAACACACAGTCTCCCAAAACTGGACCGGGAAGAGATAGAAAACTTGAACAGACCAATAACAACTAAGGAAATTGAAGAGGTAATCAAGACTCTCCCAGCAAACAAAAGCCCAGGCCCAGATGGTTTCACAGGGGAGTTTTACCGAACATTCAAAAAAGAACTAACACCCATTCTCCTCAAACTATTTCAAAAAATTCAAGAAGAAGGAAGACTTCCAAACTCGTTCTGTGAGGCCAGCATAATTCTAATTCCAAAACCAGAAAGAGACACTACAAAGAAAGAAAACTACAGGCCAATATCCCTGGTGAACATAGATGCCAAAATCCTGAGCAAAATACTAGCAAATCGGACCCAGCAATACATCAAAAAAATTATTCACCATGACCAAGTGGAATTCATCCCAGGGATTCAAGGCTGGTACAATATTCGCAAATCAATAAAAAAAAAATCACTTTAAAAAAATGAAGAATAAAAACCACATGATCATATCAATAGACTCACAAAAAGCATACGACAAAATCCAGCATCCATTTCTGATGAAAACGCTCAGCAATGTGGGAATAGAGGGATCATATCTCGACATAAAAAAGGCCATATATGAAAGACCTACAGCCAACATCATGCTCAAAGGGCAGAAACTGAAAACAATTCCCTTAAGAACAGGAACAAGACAGGGATGTCCACTTTCGCCACTCTTATTTAACATTGTACTGGAAGTCTTAGCCACAGCAATCAGACATGAAGAAAAAATAAAAGGGATCCACATAGGAAAGGAGGAAGTGAAATTGTCATTATTTGCAGATGACATGATATTATACATAGAAAACCCTAAAGACTCCATCAAAAATCTACTAGACTTCATAAATGAATTTGGCAAAGTAGCAGGATACAAAATTAACGTCAAGAAATCGACGGCATTCTTGTACACCAATGATGAACTCACAGAAAGAGAAATGGAAAAAACAATCCCATTTACCATCGCGGCAAAAAAAATTAAGATACCTAGGAATAAGCTTGACCAAAGAAGTAAAGGACCTATTCGCAGAAAACTACAGGTCACTGAAAAAAGGAATAGAGGAAGATATAAAAAAGTGGAATCACATACCTTGTTCATGGATTGGAAGAATCAACATCATTAAAATGTCCATATTACCCAAAGCAATCTATAGATTCAATGCAATCCCCATCAAAATACCAAAGACATATTTCACAGAACTACAACAAACATTTCAAAAGTTCATATGGAACCAAAAAAGACCCTGAATAGCCACAGCGATCTTGAAAAAGAAGGACAAAGTAGGGGGGATCACAATACCAGATATCAGGTTATACTACAGAGTGACTGTAATCAAAACAGCCTGGTACTGGCACAAAAACAGGCATATAGACCAGCAGAACAGAATAGAGAACCCAGAAATGGACCCAAGGCAATATGCTCAATTAATATTTGACAAAGGTGGCAAGAGCATACAGTGGAGTAAAAACAGCCTCTTTAATAAATGGTGTTGGGAAAATTGGACAGCTACATGCAAAAAATAAAAAAAAATAATAATAAAAATAAAAAAACTAGACCATCAACTTACACCATATACAAAAATAAACTCAAAATGGATAAAAGATTTAAATGTGACCCATGAATCCATAAAAATCCCAGAAGAAAATGTGGGCAACAAAATTTGGGACATCATAAGCAGCAGAATTTTCACTGATACATTGCCTAAGACAATAGAAACAAAGAAAACACATGGGACTACATCAAACTAAAAAGCTTTTGCACAGCAAAAGAAACAACCACGAAAATGGGAAGGCAACTCACTGTATGGGAGAACGTCATTGCCAATGATACATCAGATAAGGGGTTAATTTCCAAAATACATAGAGTATTCATACAACTCAACAAAAGGAAGACAAAGAACGTAATTAAAAAATGGGCAGAGGAGCTAAATAGACACCTCTCCAAAAAGGTCATATAAATGGCCAAGAGACATATGAAGAAATGCTCAACATCACTAATCATCAGAGAGATGCAAATTAAAACAATGAGATATCACCTCACACCTGTGAGAATGGCTGCCATCAACAAATCATCAAACAAGTGTTGGCGAGGGTGTTGAGAAAGGGCACTCTAGTGCACTGCTAGTGGGAATGCAGACTGGTGCAGCCACGATGGAAAACAATATGGTGTTACCTCAAAAAATTAAAAATTGAACTTCCATTTGACCCAGTGATCCTGCTTTTAGGAATATACCCTAAGAAGCCTGAGACACCAATCAGAATGAATATATGTACCCCCATGTTCATAGCAGCACTATTTACAATAGCTAAGATCTGGAAACAGCCCAAGTGTCCATCAGTAGATGAATGGATAAAAAAGCAGTGGAACATATACACAATGGAGTACTATGCAGCTGTAAGAAAGAAAGATCTCTTATCCTTTGAGATGACATGGAGGGACCTGGAAATATTATCCTGAGTGAAACAAGCCAAGCAGAAAAAGACAATTACCACATGATCTCACTTATATATGGAATATAATGAATATAACAGTCTGAGGAATAGGGTAGACCCAGAAACACGGAAGTAGGGTACAGACTGACAACCCTCAGAAGAGGCAGGTGGTGGGGGTGGGAAGAGATAAACCACAGAACTTATATGCATGTATGCATAACCAATGGACATGGACAACAAAGCAGGGGACAGGGCAGGAGGGATGGGGAGGAGGGTGTCAATGGGGTAAAAAAGGAGAAACATCTATAACAAAACTAAAATTTAAAAAAAATAATAATAATAAAAAATAAAAAAAAAAGAGAAAAATGGACAGACAACCTGAACAGACAATTCTCCCAGGAAGACATACAAATGGCCAACAAATATATGAAAGGATGTTCAACTTCACTGGGTATTAGGAAGATACAAATCAAAGCTGTTCATATTTTTGATAAAACTCGTTCTGCACTTTGTGGCTACATAACTTGCACAGTTACAATTATATGATAACATTATGTTGTAGGATTCTTCATCATATTGGGTACTGGGTGTTCCAAGTTCTGATTAGTCTGTTCTGGTCCTCAGCGTCCTGTTCTCACTATCCTCATCTTGTCCTCAACGTACCTCCCTCCCAGGGCAAACATGATAGTATTGTTATATAATATGTTTTTCTTAATTTAAAGTCCTGTTGTACTATGGTGGGTTATGTCCCTATGCTGGGAGGAATACAGAGCAGTGGTTAAGTGCAGAGATTATGGAATATGACTACCTAGTTTTAAATCTTTCCAGGGTCTGGAGTGGGAGGATGAAATGGGGAGTTTTGGTCAAAGGCGTAGAGTTTCAGTTATGCAAAATACGTTCCGGAGATTTGTTTTACACAAAGAGCCTATGATTAGCAATATTACATTGTATACTTAAAATTTTGCTAAAACAGTACATCTTATGTTGTTTTCTTAGCACAAACAAAAAACAAAACAAAGGGTGCAGAAAAAAACTTTTGGAGGTGATGGCTAAGTTTATGACATTGTTAGTGAGTGCATACTTATTTCCAAACACATCAAGTTGTAATATATTAAATGTGTACTGCTTTTTATATGTCAATCATATCTCAATAAAGTGGTTTGAAAAGTCTTAGCTTTACCATTTTTCACCTTGTAGCTATGCACAATTTTTTCACCCTATCTTTACCTCAGTTTCTTTGTCTTTAATGCACCAGAGTTAGGGACAAGTGAATATGACTAAATATATGAATATGTTTTGACTGTATTAAGGAAGCATTCCATAGATAATTTTTTAACTTAAGGTGTCTAATGGTCCTTGCCTAAACAAATTTAATTGTTACTGATTCATTACATTTTTTCTTGTTTCATTAACCTGAAAATTCCTTAGAGGTGCAGGTTTGGGGAAATTAAATCGCTGCTCAACAAACAAACAAAAAAAAATCAGAATAATGATAATAATACTACTGACCTCTGAATTGCTATGAAGTTTGCATGAGTTAACATATGTAAAGCACTAAGAACAATGCTGGCACATAGTAGAAGTTATACGTACTTGCTGTTATTATATTTCTAGGTTGTTATTCATACTTCGGGATTCTCTGGTAAAAGAAGTAACTTACTTAAATGCCTGTAGGATGAGCGTAGTGTAGAAGGTGGATGCAACAGTAAAAAAATATATATTTTAGAGAGGTTCAAGCAGGTAAGCAGCAGCCATTAGAAGGCCTGTCACCATTTATCAGAAACAGGGTACCTAGAAAGTGGTGGAACCAAGTAGTAAGGACAAGTCTGAGCCATACTGTTGTAGCTCACTGTCCTTAGAATCCAACTTGTCTTTGAGCTGCCCTAATTAACAACCTCAGAGACAGGAAGATGAACAATGGGGAATGTTATAGACGGCTTTAGCCCCATAAAAATTAACCAGAGTTTGACCTTCACTGGGAATTTGAAAAGCAACATCCTTCAGGAAAAGGAAGGACAGAAACGGCCCAAGGCCAGAGTGTCCTGCATGCTCTGTAAAGAAACTGATAGGGAGAAACGGAAGCTCCCTTTACCCCATAAAACTGTAACTGTTCAACATGTGTGTATTGCACCTGACTGACCGCTGATATCCGTCTCGAATTTGTTAGTTTTTAAAACTTGGATAATGGAATGAATAGCAGAATAGATGTATGCTGACCCAGTTTACCCAGTTCCCTTTCACCTCAGCTCCCTCCCACCTCCGTTCCCTCCTGCTTATCGCTAACTGCCTCCGCTTCTGTACACGCAGCTTGCTTGCTCTGCTAAACTCTTGAATGACCCCTGCCCTATATAAGCAACCCTCCCCCTGAGCTCGGGGCTGCAGTTCTCCTCTGTGTAGGTTGGCTGCAGTCCCTGCGCAGGTAATAAAACATCCCCAAAAACTGAAAAATTAAGTCTGAATGTGGTCGATCTCCTGGGTTACAACAATACTACTGGAAGGGGACTGGTGTAATAAGTGACTGTTGTAGTGATCTTAAATGGGGATAATACTACTATGAATGGTGTACAAGGTAAGTACTCAGGCTGGAAGAATGACGTGCACGAACACTTCGGAGGAGGGGTCATTAGTATCAGCATAGTACCAGTAAAGCCCAGTCCTGCGGACACAATTGTATCCAAATATAGACCAGAAAGGCAGGGGCAGAGGGAATAAGACAGAGCCCACAATGGATTCTCTCTTTTGATAAGCCTCTTTTATTTTTATTTTTTATCCTCACCAGAGGACATTTTTACATTTAACTCCAGATAGAGTGGGAGGGAGAGAGGGAGGAAGAGAGAGAGAAACATCGATGTGAGAGAGACACATTGGGTGGTTGCCACCCACACAACCCCAATCAAGCCCAGAGACAAACTGCATCCTATGCATGTGCCCTTAGCGGGAACCGATCCCGGGACTCTCTGGTCCGCAGGCCAATGCTCTACCTGATGAGCCAAACCGGCCAAGGAGTGATGAGACTCTTTTAAAGTAACAATCCACTACCTGGCTGGTTTGGCTCAGTGGTTGAGCTTAACCCATGCACCAAAAGGTTGCTGGTTCTATTCCCAGTCAGAGCACATGCTCAGGTCAGGTGGGGGACAGGCAGGAGGTGGCCAATCGATGTTTTCGCTCATCAATGTTTCTATTTCTCCCTCTCTCTTCCTCTCTCTCTAAAATCAATAAACAAAAAATAAAAATATTAAAGCAAAAATACCCATATATTTTATTTTTATTGTCTTTTTTAAATTATTTAATTTATTTTGGTGGCAGAGGTTTCTCCTTTTTCCGCCACTGATTCTCCCATCCCCTCCCCTCTCCTCTCTGTCCCCAGCTTTGTTGTCCATGTCCATTGTTCATGCATACGTGCATATAAGTACTGTGGTTTATCAATCCCCCTCCACCCCCTCTTCTGGAGATTGTCAGTCTGTACCCCACTTCCACGTCTCCAGAAGCACCCCATTACTCAGACTGCTATGTTCATTACATTCCACAAACAAGTGAGATCATATGATACGTGTCTTTCTCTGTTTGGCTTGTTTCTCTTAGGATAATACTCTCCAAGTCCCTCAATGTCGTCTCAAAGGATATGAGATCTTTTCTCTTACACCTACATAGTACTCCATTGTGTATATGTACCACAGCTTTTTGATCCATTCATCTACTGATGGACACTTGGGCTGTTTCCAGATCTTAGCTATTGTAAATGATGCTGCCACAAACATGGGGGTACATAAATTCTTTCTGATTGGTGTTTCAGGCTTCTTAGGGTATATTTCTAGAAGTGGGATCACTGGGTCAAATGGCAGTTCAATTTTTAATTTTTTGAGGTAATACCATATTGTTTTTCATAGTGGCTGCACCAGTCTGCATTCCCACCAGCAATATACTAGAGTCCCCTTTTCCCCACACCCTCGCCAACACTTGTTGTTGACAATTTGTTGACGGCGGCCATTCTGACAGGTGTGAGGTGATTCCTCATTGTTGTTTTAATTTGCATCTCTCTGATGATTAGTGATGATGAGCATTTCTTCATATATTTCTTAGCCATTTTTATGTCCTGTTTTGAGAGGTGTCTATTTAGTTCCTCTGCCCATTTTTTAATTGGATTCTTTGTCTTCCTTTTGTGGAGTTGTATGAGTACTCTATATGTATTGGAAATTAACCCTTTATCTGATATATCATTGGAAATTATTCTCTCCCATACAGTGGGTTGCCTTTCCATTTTGATGATTGTATCTTTCGCTGTGCAGAAGCTTTTGAGTTTGATGTAGTCCCATGTGTTCATTTTCTCCTTTGTTTCTATTGCCTTGGGTGATGTGTCAGTAAAAATTCTGCTGCGTATGATGTCTGAAATTTTGTTGCCCACAGTCTCTTCTAGGATTTTTATGGATTCATGAGTTACATTTAAGTCTTTTATCCATTTTGAGTTTATTCTCGTGTAGGGTGTAAGTTGATGGTCTAGTTTCATTTTTCTGCAAGTAGCTGTCCAATATTCCAGGCACCATTTATTAAAGAGGCTATCCTTACTCCACTGTGTGCTTTTGCCACCTTTGTCAAATATTAATTGAGCATATTGCCTTGGGTCCATTTCTGGGTTCTCTATTCTGTTCCACTGGTCTATATACTGTTCTTGTGCCAGTACCAGGCTGTTGTGATTATAGTGGCTTTGTAGTATAACCTGAAATCTAGGTTGTCCAATTTGTTGGAATATAATTGTTCATAGTATTTTCTTACAATGCATTGTATTTCTGTGGTGTCCATTGTTACTTCACCTCTTTCATTTCTGATTTCATTAATTTGAGTTATCTCTCTTTGTTTTTTGGTGAGTCTGGCTAAAGTCTGGTCAATCTTCTTTATCTTTTCAGAGAACCAGCTCTTGCTTTCATTGATCTTTTTTATTTTTTTTATTTTTAGTCTCTATGTCTTTGATTTCTACTGTGATTTTCATTATGTCCTTCCTTCTACTAATGCTTGGTTTTTGTTGTTGTTGTTCTCTTTCTAAATCTTTAAGTTGTTGGGTTAGATAGTTTATTAGAAATGTTTCTTCTTTCTTGAAGTAGGCCTGTATTGCTATGAACTTCCCTCTCAGGACTGCTTTTGCTGTATCCCATAAATTTTGTATTGTTGTGTGTTCATGTTCATTGGTTTCCAGGAAGATTTTTTTTTCTTTCTTGATCTCATTGGTAGCCCAATTATTCTTTAATAATATGCTATATCCTCCATGTGTTTGAATGTTTTTGAGTGATTTTATTGATTTCTGGTTTCATGCCATTGCGATCTCAGAAGAGGCTTGATATAATTTCAATCTTCTTGAAGTTGTAGAGACTTACTTTGTGTCCTAACAAATGAGAATGTCCCATGTGCACTTTAGAAGAATATATATTCTGCAGCTTTGGGGTGAAATGTTCTGTAAAAATCAATTACGTCCAGCTGATCTAGCTCATCATTTAAGGACTCTGTTTCCTTGTTAATTTCTTCCAGAAGATCTATCCAGTGGCGTCAGTAGGTTTGTCAGTAGGGTGTTAAAGTAACCCACTATGACTGTACTGCTATTGATCTCTCCCTTGAAGTCCTCCAGCAGTTTTTTAATATATTTTGGTGTTCCTGTGTTTGGTGCATATATGTTAACCAGGACTCTATCCTTTTTTTTTTTTTTTTTTCCTTTGGTATATGCCCCTAGTGGGAACCAAACCCAGGACTCTCTGGTCTGCAGGCCAATGCTCCAACTGCTGAGCCAAACTGGCCAAGGCTCTATCCTCTTGTTGGATTGTTTCTTTTAATATTATGTGGTGACCTTCTTTGTCTCTTATTATGGCCCTTGTACTGAAGTCTGTCATATCAGATATGAGTACAGTGATACCTCGGTTCTCGAACGCCTCGGTTTTCGACCAAATCAGTATTCGACCAGGAGATTCGAGAAACTTTTGTCTCGGAATCCAAACAAATATTTGGAACTCGAACTTCCGAGATGAGCCGAGTTGAGCCGAATGGCGTTCATTCGGCCCAGCGCGCCTTGCTTGCGTCATCAGTGTGAGTGCAGAGAGAGAGTCACGCTTTGTGGAGTCACGCTTTCCTATTGGGTTTCATTGCTTCGGTTCTCGAACAATTCGGTTCTCGACCGTCCTCCTGGAACGAATTATGTTCGAGAACCGAGGTATCACTGTATTGTTATACCAGCTTTTCTTTTTTTCATTTCCATTTGCGTGAAAAAGTTTTTCCACCCCTTTACTTTCATCCTGTGTGAGTTGTTTATTATGAAGTGGGTCCCTTGTAGACAGCATATATATTGGTCAAGTTTTCTTATCCAATCAGCTACTCTTTGTCTTTTGATTGGAACATTTAAGTCATTTACATTTAAGGTTATTATTAATAGATACTTACTACTTGCCATTTTTAATTTATGTATGTATTCTTTCTTCTTTCTTTCTTTCTTTTTTTTTTGACTTTCAAATATTTTTAGTCCCTGCTTCACTAACAATAATCTTCTTATTTTATTTTATTTTTTTATCTTTATTGTTGAATGTATTACAGATGTTCCTCATTTTTCCCCCACTGACCACCTCATTCTCACTCATGTCCCCCTCCTGCCTTTTCCCACACTGTTGTCTGTGTCCATTGGTTATGCATATATACATATAAGTTCTTTGGTTTATTTCTTCCCACCCCCCAACACCCCTTCTGTTTGAGGATTGTCAGTCTAGCAATCAATTTGTACTTCTTAATCCCTTCACCTTTTTCAAACATTCCCCCACACCCCCTCCCATCTGGCAACCAACAAAATGTTCTCTATATCTATGAGAATGTTTCTGTTCTGCTTGTTCATTTTGTTTGTAGATTCAAATGTTGATAGCTATGTATTCATTGCCATTTTGTTTGTTCATATGTTTTATCTTTTTCTTCAAGAATATCCTTCAACATTTTATATAATAATAGTTTGGTGGTGATGAACTCCTTTAGCTTTTCCTTGTCCGGGAAACTCTTTATATGGCCATTGATTCTAAATGACAGCTTTGCAGGATAGAGTAAGCTTGGTTGTAGGTACTTGCTTTTTATCACTCTGAATATTTCTTGCCACTCCCTTCTGGCCTGCAAAATTTCATTTGAGAAATCAGCTGACAGTCTAATGGGAACTCCCGTGTAGGTAACTAACTGCTTTTCTCTTGCTGTTTTTCAGATTCTCCCTTTGTCTTTTGTTGGTGTTGTTGTTACAGATGTTTCTCCTTTTTTACCCCATTGACACCCTCCTCCCCACCCCACCCCCACTCCGTCCCCAGCTTTGTTGTCCATGTCCATTGGTTATGTGTACATGCATATAAGTTCTGTGGTTTATGTCTTCCCTACCCCCACTACCCCCTCTACCCCCTCTTCTGAGCTTTGTCAGTCTGTACCCTACTTCCACATCTCAGAGTCTACCCTATTCCTCAAACTGTTATGTTCATTATATTCCACAAATAAGTGAGATCATGTGGTACTTGTCTTTTTTTGCTTGTCTTGTTTCCCTTAAGATAACACTTTCCAGGTCCCTCCATGTCGTCTCAAAGGATAAGAGATCTTTCTTTCTTATAGCTGCATAGTACTCCATCGTGTATATGTACCACTGCTTTTTTATCCATTCGTCTACTGATGAAAACTTGGGCTGTTTCCAGATCTTAGCTATTATAAATAGTGCTGCCATGAACATGGGGGTACATATATTCTTTCTGATTGGTGTTTCAGGCTTCTTAGGGTATATTCCTAGAAGTGGGATCACTGGGTCAAATGGCAGTTCAATTTTTAATTTTTTGAGGTAACACCATATTGTTTTCCATAGTGGCTGCACCAGTCTACATTCCCACCAACAGTGTACTAGAGTCCCCTTTTCTAAACACCCTCGCCAACACTTGTTTGATGATTTGTTGATGGTGGCCATTCTAACAGGTGTGAGGTGACACCTCATTATTGTTTTAATTTGCATTTCTAAGATGACTGGTGATGTTGAGCATTTCTTCATATGTCTCTTGGCCATTTGTATGTCCTGTTTGGAGAGGTGTCTATTCAGCTCCTCTGCCCATTTTTTAATTGGGTTCTTTGTCTTTCTTTTGCTGAGTTGTATGAGTACTCTATATATTTTCGAAATTAGCCCCTTATCTGATGTATCATTGGTAGTGATGCTCTCCCATAGAGTGAGTTGCCTTCCATTTTGATGGTAGTTTCCTTTGCTGTGCAGAAGCTTTTTAGATTGATGTAGTCCCATGTGTTCATTTTTCCTTTGTTTCTGTTGCCTTAGGTGATGTATCAGTGAAAATTCTGCTGCGTATCATGTCCAAAATTTTGTTACCTACATTTTCCTCAAGGATTTTTATGGATTCACGGGTCACATTTAAGTCTTTTATCTATTTTGAGTTTATTCTTGTGTATGTTGTAAGTTTATGATCTAGTTTCATTTTTTTGCATGTAGCTGTCCAATTTTCCCAACACCATTTATTAAAGAGGCTGTCTTTACTCCACTGTATGCTCTTGCCACCTTTGTCAAATATTAATTGAGCATATTGCCTTGGATCCATTTCTGGGTTCTCCGTTCTGTTCCACTGGTCTATATGCCTGTTCTTGTGAAAGAACCCTCGTATTTTATTACAGTGGCTTTGTAGTATAACCTGAAATCTGGTAATGTGGTCTCTCCAACTTTGTTCTTCTTTTTCAAGATTTCTGTGGCTATGCAAGGTCTTTTTTTGTTCCATATAAACTTTTGAAGTATTTGTTCTAGGTCTGTGAAGTATGTTATTGGTATTTCGATGGGGATTGCATTGAATCTATAGATTTCTTTGGGAAGTATGGATATTTTAATGATGTTGATTCTTCCAGTCCAAGAACAAGGTATGTGCTTCCACTTTTTTATATCTTCCCCAATTTTTTTTTCAATGATCTGTAGCTTTCTCTGAATAGGTCCTTTATTTTTTTGGTTAAGTTTATTCCTAGGTATCTTAATTTTTTTGGCACGATAGAAAATGGGATTGTTTTTTCAATTTTTCTTTCTGTGAGTTGATCATTGGTGTATAAGAATGCCGTTGATTTCTTGGCGTTAATTTTGTATCCTGCTACTTTACCAAATTTATTTGTTAAGTCTAGTAAATATTTGATGGCGTCTTTGAAGTTTTCTACCTATAGTATCATGTAATCTGCGAATAACGACATTTTCACTTTCTCCTTTCTGATTTGGATCCCACTTATTTTTTTCTCCTGTCTGATTGCTGTGGGTAAGACTTTCAATACTATGTTAAATAAGAGTTGTGAAAGTGGGCATCCTTTCCTTGTTCTTGTTCTTAAGGCAAATGCCTTCAATTTTTGCCTATGAGTATGATGTTGGCTGTTGGTCTTTCATACACGGCCTTTATTATGTTGAGATATGATCCCTCTATTCCCACATTGCTGAGCATTTTTATCGGATATGGTTGCTGGACTTTGTCGAATGCTTTTTGAGCGTCTGTTGATATGATCATATAATTTTTATCTTTCATTTTGTTTATGTGGTGTATCACATTTATTGATATGCGAATATTGTATCAGCCTTGCATCCCTGGGATTAATCCCACTTAGTCATGGTGAATAATGTTTTTGATGTATTGCTTGATTTGATTTGCTAATATTTTCTTCTGGATTTTGACTTCTATGTTCATCAGGGGTACTGGTTTGTAGTTTCTTTCTTTTTAGTGTCTTTTTCTGGTTTTGGAGTTAGAATTATGCTGGTCTCATGAACCGAGTTTGGAAGTCTTTCTTCTTTTTTAATTTTTGGAGATAGTTTGAGAAGAATGGGTATTAGTTCCTCTTTGAATGTTCAGTAAAATTCCCTCATGAAGCCGTCCGGGGCTGGGCTTTTTTTTTGGTGGGAGAGTCTTGATTGCTTCTTCAATTTCTTCTGTTGTTATTGGTCTGTTCAAGTTTTTATCTCTTCCCGGTCTACTTTTGGGAGACTATGTGTTTCTAGAAATTGGTCCATTTTGCTTATATTGTCGAATTTGTTGCCATATAATTGTTAATAAAATTTGTTAACAATCCATTGTATTTTTGTGGTGTCAGTTATTATTTCTCCACTTTCATTCTGATTATGTGTATTCGGGTTCTCTCTCTTTGTTTCTTGCTGAGTCTAACTAAGGGTCATTCAATCTTGTTTATCTTTTCAAAGAATCAGTTCTTTGTTTCATTGATCCTATGAATTGTGTTTTTGGTCTCTATGTCATTTATTTCCGCTCTGATCTTTACTATTTCCTTCCTTCTACTTGCTCTGTGATTTTCCTTGTGTTTGCTTTCTGGGTTTTTAAGTTGTGAGGTTACATAGTCTATTAGAAATTTTTCTTGCTTCTTGAGGTAGGCCTGCAGTGCTATGAACTTCTGTCTCAGAACTGCTTTTGTTGCATCCCATAGATTTTGTGTTGTTGTGTGTTCATTTTCATTGGTTTCCAGGAAGTTTTTATTTTCTTCCTTGATCTCCATGGTTACCCATTCATGGTTCAATAACATGCTATTTAGCCTCCATGTTTTCAAATGTCTTTGCATGTTTTTGTTGCAGTTGATTTCTAGTTTAATGCCATTGTGATCTGAGAAAATGATTGATATGATTTTAATCTTCTTGAACTTGTAGAGACTTAGTTTGTGTCCTAACATGTGGTCTATCTTTGATAATGTCCCATGTGCACTTAAGAATGTGAATTCTGCAGTTTTGGAGTGTAATTCTCTGTAGGTATCTATTAAATTCATTTTATCTAGCATTACCTTTAAACTCTGTGTTTCCTTGTTAATTTTTTGTCTAGAAGATCTATCCAACAATATCAGGGGGTATTGAAGTCCCCTCTTATGATTCTATTGCTGTTGATTTCTCCTTTGAAGTCCTTCAGAAGATTTTTATTATATATTGGTGCTTCTATATTGGGTGCATATATGTTTACCAAGGTTATATCTTCCTGTTGGATGGATCTTTTCAATATTATGTACTGGCCTTCTTTGTCTCTGGTTATGGCCTTCATTTTGAAATCTATTTTATGAGATATGAGTATTGCTACCCCAGCCTTTTTTCTTTTCTTTTTTTTTTTTGTTTGCTTGGAAGATATTTTCCATCCTTTGACTTTCAACCTATGTGAGTCTTTTGTTGTGACGTGGGTCTCTTGTAAACAACATATCTGTAAGTCATGCTTTCTTATCCAAACAGCTACTCTGTCTTTTATTGGAACATTCAAACCATTCATATTTAATGTAATAATTGTGTTTTTTTTTTATTTATTGCCATTTTTGCTTAGTGTGGTTATATTTTTCTTCCTATTTCTTCTACTAATTACTGCCCTTCTTTTGGAATATCTTAAAGTTCTGGTTTGGTGATAATATATTACCTTAACCTTTTTTTTTTTTTTAATTTTTTATTTATTTATTTATTTGTTACAGATATTTTACCTTTTTACCCCATTGGCACCCCCCACCCCCCCCTCTACCCTGTCCCCAGCTTAGTTGTCCATGTCCATTGGTCATGCATACATGCATATAAGTTCTGTGGTTTATCTCTTCCCACCCCCCCACCCCCCATCCCCTCTTCTGAGGGATGTCAGTCTGTGCCCCACTTCCATATGTCTGGGTCTACTGTATTCCTCAGACTGTTATGTTCATTATATTCCGTATATAAGTGAGATCATGTGGTATTTGTCCTTCTCTGCTTGGCTTCTTTCACTTAGGATAATACTTTCCAGGTCCCTCCATGTTGTCTCAAAGGATAAGAGATCTTTCTTTCTTACCGCTGCATAGTATTCCATTGTGTATATGTACCACAGCTTTTTGATCCATTCGTCTACTGGTGGACACTTGGGCTGTTTCCAGATCTTAGCTATTGTAAATAGTGCTGCTATGAACATGGGGGTACATATATTCTTTCTGATTGGTGTTTCAGGCTTCCTAGGGTATACTCCCAGCAGTGGGATCACTGGGTCAAATGGAAGTTCAATTTTTAATTTTTTGAGGTAGCACCATATTGTTTTCCATAGCGGCTGCACCAGTCTGCATTCCCACCAGCAGTGTATTAGAGTCCCCTTTTCTCCACACCCTCGCCAACACTTGTTGTTTGATGATTTGTTGATGGCGGCCATTCTGACAGGTGTGAGGTGATACCTCATTGTTGTTTTAATTTGCATCTCTCTGATGATTAGTGATGTTGAGCATTTCTTCATATGTCTTTTGGCCATTTGTATGTCCTGTTTTGAGAGGTGTCTATTCAGCTCCTCTGCCCATTTTTTAATTGGGTTCTTTGTCTTCCTTTTGTGGAGTTGTATGAGCACTCTGTATATATTGGAAATTAACCCCTTATCTGATACATCATTGGCAATGATGTTCTCCCATACAGTGGGTTGCCTTTCCATTTTGATGATTGTTTCTTTTGCTGTGCAGAAGCTTTTTAGTTTGATGTAGTCCCATGTGTTCATTTTCGCCTTTATTTCTGTTGCCTTAGGTGATGTATCAGTGAAAATTCTGCTCCGTATGATGTCCGAAATTTTGTTGCCTACATTTTCTTCTAGAATTTTTATGGATTCACGGCTCACATTTAAGTCTTTTATCCATTTTGAGTTTATTTTTGTGTATGGTGTAAGTTGATGGTCTAGTTTCATTTTTTTGCATGTAGCTGTCCAATTTTCCCAACACCATTTATTAAAGAGGCTGTCTTTACTCCACTGTATGCTCTTGCCACCTTTGTCAAATATTAATTGAGCGTATTGCCTTGGGTCCATTTCTGGGTTTTCAGTTCTGTTCCACTGGTCTATATGCCTGTTCTTGTGCCAGTACCAGGCTGTTTTGGTTACAGTCGCTTTGTAGTATAACCTGATATCTGGTATTGTGATCCCTCCAACTTTGTTCTTCTTTTTCAAGATTGCTGTGGCTATTCGGGGTCTTTTTTGGTTCCATATGAACTTTTGAAGTATTTGTTCTAGTTCTATGAAATATGTCATTGGTATTTTGATGGGGATTGCATTGAATCTATAGATTGCTTTGGGTAGTATGGACATTTTAATGATGTTAATTCTTCCAATCCATGAACAGGGTATGTGCTTCCACTTTTTTATATGTTCCTCTATTTATTTTTTCAATGACCTGTAGTTTTCTGCAAATAGGTCCTTTACTTCTTTGGTTAAGTTTATTCCTAGGTATCGTAATTTTTTTGGAGCGATGGTAAATGGGATTGTTTTTTCAGTTTCTCTTTCTGTGAGTTCATCATTGATGTACAAGAATGCCGTCGATTTCTTGACGTTAATTTTGTATCCTGCTACTTTGCCAAATTCATTTATTAAGTCTAATAGATTTTTGATGGAGTCTTTAGGGTTTTCTATGTACAATATCATGTCATCTGCAAATAATGACAGTTTCACTTCCTCCTTTCCAATTTGGATCCCTTTTATTTTTTCTTCATGTCTGATTGCTGTGGCTAAGACTTCCAGTACAATGTTAAATAAGAGTGGCGAAAGTGGACATCCCTGTCTTGTTCCTGTTCTTAATGGAAATGTTTTTAGTTTCTGTCCATTGAGTATGAGGTTGGCTGTAGGTCTTTCATATATGGCCTTTATTATGTTGAGATATGATCCCTCTATTCCTACATTGCTGAGCGTTTTTATCAGAAATGGATGCTGGATTTTGTCGAATGCTTTTTCAGCATCTATTGATATGATCATGTGGTTTTTATTCTTCATTTTGTTTATGTGGTGTATCACGTTTATTGATTTGCGAATATTGTACCAGCCTTGCATCCCTGGAATGAATCCCACTTGGTCGTGGTGAATAATTTTTTTGATGTATTTCTGGATCCGATTTGCTAGTATTTTGTTCAGGATTTTGGCGTCTATGTTCATCAGGGATATTGGCCTGTAGTTTTCTTTCTTCATAGTGTCTTTTTCTGGTTTTGAAATTAGAATTATGCTGGCCTCATAGAATGTGGTTGGAAGTCTTCCTTCTTCTTGAATTTTTTGAAATAGTTTGAGGAGAATGGGTGTTAGTTCTTTTTTGAATGTTCGGTAAAACTCCCCTGTGAAACCATCTGGGCCTGGGCTTTTGTTTGCTGGGAGAGTCTTGATTACCTCTTCAATTTCCTTAGTTGTTATTGGTCTGTTCAAGTTTTCTATCTCTTCCGGGAATAATTTTGGGAGACTGTGTGTTTCTAGAAATGTGTCCATTTCGCTGAGATTGTGGAATTTGTTGCCATATAGTTGTTCATAGTAGTTGTTAACGATCTTTTGTATTTCCGTGGTGTTGGTTGTTACTTCTCCTCTTTCATTTCTGATTTTGTGTATTTGGGTTCTCTCTCTTTGTTTCTTGGTGAGTCTAGCTAAGGGTCCATCTATCTTGTTTATCTTTTCGAAAAACCAGCTCTTTGTTTCATTGATCCTTTGAATTGTTTTTTTTGGTCTCTATGTCATTTATTTCTGCTCTGATCTTTACTATTTCCTTCCTTCTACTTGCTCTGGGGTTTTCTTTTTGTTTGCTTTCTAATTATTTAAGCTGTGAGGTTAGACAGTCAATTAGAAATTTTTCTTGTTTTTTGAGGTAGGCCTGTAGTGCTATGAACTTCCCTCTCAGAACTGCTTTCGCTGCATCCCATAGATTTTGTGTTGTTGTGTGTTCATTTTCATTGGTTTCCAGGAAGTTTTTAATTTCTTCCTTGATCTCCTCGGTGACCCATTCATTGTTTAATAACATGCTATTTAGCCTCCATGTGTTGAAATGTCTTTGCATGTTCTTGTTGCAATTGATTTCTAGTTTCATGCCATTGTGATCTGAGAAGATGCTTGATATGATTTCAATCTTCTTGAACTTGTAGAGATTTAGTTTGTGTCCTATCATGTGGTCTATCTTTGAGAATGTTCCATGTGCACTTGAGAAGAATGTGTATTCTGTAGTTTTGGGGTGTAATTCTCTGTAGATATCTATTAAATACATTTGGTCTAGTGCTTCATTTAGAGTCTCTGTTTCCTTGCTAATTTTTTGTCTAGAGGATCTATCCAGTGCTGTCAACGGGGTGTTGAAGTCCCCTGCTATGATTGTATTGTTGTCGATTTCTCCTTGGAAGTCCTCCAGGAGATTTTTAATATATTTTGGTGCTCCTATATTGGGTGCATATATGTTTATCAAGGTTATATCTTCCTGTTGGATAGATCCTTTCAATATTATGTAGTGGCCGTCTTTGTCTCTAGTTATGGTCTTCATTTTGAAATCTATTTTATCAGATATGAGAATTGCTACCCCAGCTTTTTTTTGCTTTCCATTTGCTTGGAAAATTTTTTTCCATCCCTTCACTTTCAACCTATGTGAGTCTTTTGTTGAGAGGTGGGTCTCTTGTAAACAACATATAGATGAGTCATGCTTTCTTATCCAATCAGCTACTCTGTGTCTCTTTATGGGAGCATTAAATCCATTTACGTTTAAGGTGATTATTGATATGTACTTATTTATTGCCATTTTTGTTTAGTGTGGTTCTATTTTTCTTCCCATTTCTACTGCTAATTACAGCAGTCCTTTTAACATTTCTTGCAGTGCTGGTTTGGTGCTAATGTATTCCCTTAGCTTTTTTTTGTCTGGGAAGCTCTTTATTTGATCTTCTATTTTGAATGATAGCCTTGCTGGGTAGAGTAGTCTTGGATTCAGATTCTTGTTTTCATGACTTTGATTACTTCATGCCATTCTCTTCTGGCCTGTAGTGTTTCTTGTGAGAAGTCAGCTGAGAGCCTTATGGGGTTCCCTTTGTAGGTAACCTGTTGCTTATCTCTTGCTGCTTTTAGGATTCTCTCTTTGTCTTTAATTTGTGGCATTTTAATTACTATGTGTCTTGGTGTGGGCCTGTTTGGGTTCTTCTTACTTGGGACTCTCTGTGCTTCTTGAACTTGAATGCCTTCTTCCTTCACCAAATTAGGGAAGTTTTCTCTCACTATTTTTTTGAATATATTCTCTATCCCTTGCTCCTTTTCTTCTTCTTCGGGTACTCCTATGATGCGAATATTATTACGTTTCCAGGTGTCCCATAGTTCTCTTAAGCTGTCTTCCTGTTTTTTAATAGTTTTTTCCTTTTGTTTTTCTGATTGGTTGATTTTTTCTACCCTGTCTTCTAATTCACTGATCCGGTCCTCAGCTTCCCCTACTCTGCTTTTTAAACCTTCCAATGTGTTTTTCATTTCGGATATGTCATTTTTTATCTCTTCTTGTTCGTTTTTAATTTCCATTTGGCTTATTTTCAGTGTCTCTCTGTCCTTACTCATGCTGTTCAGCTTCCTCAAGATCATGGCTCTGAATTCTACCTCTGTTAACATGCCTAATTGCTCCACATTGATCTCATCTTCGGTGGAGGTGTCTTGCTCTTTCATTTGGCTTCTGTTTCTGTGTTTCACCATTTTAGCTATCACTGTGGGCTTTGGAGCCTGTCAAGTTCTCCCTGTGGGTGTTGGTGTTCTGCTGTTTGTGGCTCCCTCTCCTGTGTTTAGATGAGCGAGGGAGGACCCACGTTGAACACCACTGTCAAGTCTTACTTTCCTGGTTAAAGTTGCCAGCCCAGGAAACGTACTGTTATCCTCTAGCTTTTTGCCTGGAGGCTAGCAGTCTAGGTTAATTGATCAGTTTTGGGTTGTCAGTTGATTGAAAAACTCCCTCTGGTGCTCAGCCAAGGGGCTTTCAGGAGGGTGGGGCAGATGCTGGTTGTTAGTGAGCCTCAATTAGCACTTCAATGGCCCACAGGGTGGGGTTGGATCTCCGAGGGAGGGGCTGCTGCCTCTCTTCAGAGCCCTGGGAAGGAGCAATGTGGCCACCGTCCTGAGTGGCTGCACTCAGCCAAAGCTCTGAGCGCCCTCCAAACCCCGAGTGTCCCGACACAGCTCCAGTCCAGTCTGCCCTCCCTCCGCCGGAGCCCAAGGTGAGTGGCTGTGGCTGTTTCAGCCTCTGTCCCGGCTGCGCTGAGGGGCCGCCTGGGAGTGTAACCTGCGGGCGCCGCTTATAGCTAAGGCCGCTGCCGAGCTGCCGACCGTGCGCTCCCAGCCCCGTCTCGCGCCTTCGCAAGCCTACCGGGATGGAGTCAGTGTCCCTCGTTGTCTGGTCCTCGCAAGCTGCTTTTCTGTTGCTTTTTCCTGTCGATTTGTCTGTGTTATAGTTGTAATTCCAGTTTGGTTCTGGGAGACGGTCTGTGTAGCTCCGTTCACTCCGCCGCCATTTTTCGGTCTTCTGGAAAGCTCTTTATTTGAACTTCTATTTTGAATGATCGCCTTGCTGGATAGAGTAGTCTTGGATTCAGATCTTTGTTTTTCATGACCTTGACTACTTCATGCCACTCCCTTCTGTCCTGTATTGTTTCTGTTGATAAGTCAGCTGAGATTTTTATGGAGGTTCCTTTGTAGGAGACCTGTTGCTTATCTCTTGCTGCCTCTAGGATTCTCTTTGTCTTTAATTTTTGGCATTTTAATTACTTTGTGTCTCGGTATGGACCTGTTTGGGTTCTTCTTACTTAGGGTTCTCTGTGCTTCTTGAACTTGAATGCCTTCTTCATTCACCAAGTTAGGAAAGTTTTCTGTCACTATTTTTCAAATATATTTTCAAACCCTTTCCCATTTTCTTCTTCTGGGAGGACTCCTATGATGTGAATGTTATTATGTTTTCAGTTGTCTCACAGTTCTCTTAGGCTATCTTCCTGTTTTTTAATCATTTTTTTCCTTTTTGTTTTTTCATTGGTTGATTTTTTCTACCCTGTCTTCAAATTTACTGATCTGCTCCTCAGCTTTCTCTACTTTGCTGTTTAGTCCTTCCCATGTGTTCTTAATTTCTGCTATGTCAATCTTCATTTCCACTTGGTTGGTTTTTAATGTTTCTATATCTTTACTCATGGTGCTGATGTCCTTACCTGTGCTGTTGAGTTTCCTCTAGTGCATGGCTCTGAGCTGTACCCCTGATAATTTGCTTAGCTGCATTTCATTGATCTCATCTTCAATAGAGTTCTCTTGATTTTTCATTTGGGATTTGTTTCTTTGTTTCACCATTTTGGCTGTCTCAGTGGGTTTTGAAGCCTACCAAATTTTCCCTGTGGGTGTTGGTGTTCTGCTGTTTGTGGCTCCCTCTGCTGGGTTTGGATCAGCCTGGGTGGACCCACATTAAACACTACTGTCAAGTCTTACTTTCCCGAGTAGATTTGCTAGCCCAGGAACGGTTCAGTTATCCTGGTGCTTTTTGCCTGGGGGCTAGTAATCTAAGTTACTCAGGGTCTTGGAATGTAGCTCTTCTGTTCTGCACAAGAGGATTTCCAGAGGGTAAGATAAATAATGGTTATTAATGAGCCTCAATTTGCATTTATTTGCCTCACCTGGAAAAGGCTGAATCTTTGAGGGAGGGGCTGCTGCTTTTCCCCACTTCTCTGGGAAGGAGCACACTGGCCACTGTCCTTTGTGGCCACTGTCCTTTGTGGCCACAGTTCAGCAAAAACTCCGAGTGCCCTCCAAATCCCTGTGTCCCAACAGAGTTCCAGCCCATTCTGCCCTCCCTCTTCTGTAGCTTCCAGGTGAGTGGTTGTGGCTATTTTAGTCCTCTGTCCTGGCTCACTGCGCTGTGGAGCACACTTGGTCTTTATTCCCCAAGGGCACTGCTCACAGCTACGACGGTCAGTGGGCTCCCAGCCCGCCACCCTCTTGCACCTCTGCAGATCCTACCAGTGTCCCTGGTTATATGGTCCTGTCCTGCTGCTTTTCTGTTGCTTTTTTCTGAGGATTTGTCTTTATTTCAGTTGTAATTCCCTTTTGGTCCTGAGAGATTGTCTGCGTGGCTTCTATTCACTCTGCCTCTTTTTTCACATCCTCTAAGTCTATCCTGTGTGCATCTGGGTCACACAGGCCTTTCAGTTGCCCCGGCACCCTACAGGTCCCATGGGTAACTGGTTTGCACAGTTCCTCTGGGGACCTAGCTCTATGCCTATGTTATGAGCTGCTGGGTTGCACAGGCCTCTCTAGTGCTTCAGCACCCCACAAGCCCCATGGGTAACTAGATTGTGCAGTTCCTGCTGGGTGGCACAGGCCTCTCTGTTGCTTCAGTGCCCCACAGGTCCCACGGGAAACTGGATGGCATAGTCCCTGTTGTGTCACATGGGCCTCTTTGGTGCTTCAGCACCCAGCAGGTCCCACTGGTTATTAGATGGCATAGTCCCTTCTAGGTCGCATAGGCCTCTTTGGTGTTGAGCACCCCACAGGTCCTGCATGTAATTGGATGGCACAATCCCTGCTGGGTCGCAGGGGCCTTTCTGGTGCTTCAGCACCCCACAGGTCCCGAGGGTAACTGAATCGCACAGTATCTGCTTGGTGGCAGAGGCCTCTCTGGTGCCCCTGCATCCTGTAGTTCCTGCGGGTGGGTGGCTGGATCACACCAGTTTCTCTTGGGCTTGGGCTTCCCACTACACCTGTGAGCTACTGAACCGCATAGGCCTCTGTGGAGCCCCAGGTCTGATGCTGGTGGCTGGGGAGTGCTGCTGCCCCATGGGGCTTAACTCCTGCTCAGTTTTTTATGTAGATTTTGAGGATGGGTGTGCTGGTCTGTGGTTCTGTTGCCTGGGGATGGATTTCTGCTCCCCAGCCTCTGTTGCTGGAGGTATATCTTGACTCTGATCGGGCTGCTACTATGGGGGATTGTGCTGGGCTCTAGGCTGTCCATGTCTTCTGCGACTGGCACTTTGGGAGCTCCACTACTGTGCACCTGTCTGTGTTGACAGAGTGTCCACTAGTCCAATGGTGCCAGGTGTGCTGGTGGGCTCAGGTTGCTGGGCCCTAGCCACTCCCACTGCCTCCTCCCAGGGAAGACCCGAGATCTTCCAAAATGGTGGGACCTCCCCGTGGCACAGGGAGAAGTGCCCTTAAGGGCCACTTACCATGGTAGCCGACTGCTCCCGTCCATAACACAGGAACTTTCTGCTCCGAGTCTCTGCACTGCTGTGGTTTGGTCATCCACCTTTATGTCCACTCACACTCTCACACACTCACTCAGTCTCTCACACACTTTCCCTCCCTCCAGTCCTGCCCGCCGCCCTCATTGATCTTTGAATTGTTTTTTGGTCTCTATGTACTTTATTTCTGCTCTGATCTTTACTATTTTTACCCTGCTACTTGCTCTGGAGTTTTCTTTTTGTTTGCTTTCTAATTCTTTAAGTTGTGAGGGTAGACAGTCAATCAGAAAATTTTCTTGGTTCTTGAGATAGGCCTGTGGTGCTATGAACTTCCCTCTCAGAACTGCTTTTGCTGCATTGATAGATTTTGTGTTGTTGTGTGTTCATTTTCATTGGTTTCCAGGAAGTTTTTATTTTCTTCCTTGATCTTCTCAGTAACCCATTCATTGTTGAGTAGCATGCTATGTAGCCTTCCTGTGTTCAAATGTCTTTGCATGTTTTTGTTGCAATTGATTTCTAGTTTAATGCCATTGTGATCTGAGACAATGCTTGATATGATTTCAATCTTCTTGAATATGTAGAGACTTAGTTTGTGTCCTATCATGTGATCTATCTTTGAGAATGTGCCATGTGCACTTGAGAAAAATGTGAATTCTGCAGTTTTGGGGTGTAATTCTCTGTAGATATCTATTAAATCCATTTGGACTAGCGCTTTATTTAGAGTCTCTGTTTTCTTGCTAATTTTTTGTCTAGAAAATCTATCCAGTGGTGTCAGTGGGGTGTTGAAGTCCCCTGTTATGATTGTATTGCTGTCGATTTCTCCTTTGAAGTCCTCCAGAAGGTTCTTAATATAGTTTGGTGCTCCTTTATTGGGTGCATATATGTTTATCAAGGTTATATCTTCCTGTTGGATAGATCCTTTCAATATTATGTAGTGGCCTTCTTTGTCTCTAGTTATGGCCTTCATTCTGAAAATCTATTTTATCAGATATGAGTATTGCTACCACAGCTTTCTTTCCCTTTCAGTTTGCTTGGAAGATTTTATTCCATCCCTTCACTTTCAACCTTTGTGAGTCTTTTGTTGTGAGGTGGGTCTCTTGTAAACAACATATATGTGAATCATGCTTTCTTATCCAGTCAGCTACTCTGTCTTTTTCTCAGAACATTCAAACCATTCACATTTAAGGTGATAATTGATATGTAATTATATTCATTGCCTTTTTTGTTTAGTGTGGTTCTATTTTCCCTCCTATTTCTTCTACTAATTACAGCATTCCTTTTAATATTTCTTGCAGTGCTGGTTTGGTGCTAATGTGTTCCCTTAGCCTTTTTTTTCTGGGAAGCTTTTTATTTGATCTTCTATTTTGAATGACAACCTTGCTGGGTAAAGTAGTCTTGGATTCAGATCTTTGTTTTTCATGGCCTTAATTACTTCATGCCATTCCCTTCTGGCCTGTAGTGTTTCTATGGAGACATCAGCTGATAGCCTTATCGGGGTTTCTTTGTAGGTAACCTGTTGCTTATGTCATGCTGCTTTTAGGATTCTCTCTGTATCTTTAATTTTTGGCATTTTAATTACTCTGTGTCTTGGTGTGGGCCTGTTTGGGTTCTTCTTACTTGGTGCTCTCTGTGCTTCTTAAACTTAAATGCCTTCTTCCTTCACCAAATTAGGGAAGTTTTCTGTCACTATTTCTTCAAATATATTCTCTAACCCTTGCTCATTTTCTTCTTCTTTGGGGACTCCTATGATGCGAATATTATTACTTTTCCTGTTGTCCCACAGTTCTCTTAAGCTGTCTTTCTGTTTTTGAATTGCTTTTTCCTTCTGGCTTTCTGATTGGTGGATTTTTTCTACTCTTTCTTCTAATTCATTGATCTGGTCCTCTGCTTTCTTACTCTGCTGTTTAGACCTTCCAATGTGTTCCTTATTTCTGATATGGCATTTTTATTTCTTCTTGGTGGTTTTTAATTTCCATTTGTTTGATTTTCAACATTTCTATGTCTTTACTCATGGTGTCGATGTCCTTACTCATGCTGTTGAGCTTTCTTAGGATCATGGCTCTGAATTCTACCTCTGTTAACTTACTTAACTGCTCCACATTCATCTCATTTTTGTAGAGGACTCTTGTTATTTCATTTGGCATTTGTTTCTTTGTTTTACCATTTTGGCTATCACAGTGTGTTTTGGAGCCTGCTAAATTTTTCCTGTGGGTCTTGGTGTTCTGCTGTTTGTGGCTCCCTCTCCTGGGTTAGGATGAGTAAGGAAAGATCCATGTTAAACACCACTGTCAAGTCTTACTTTCTTAGAGTTGCTAGCCCAGGAATGGTTCAGTTATCCTCTAGCTTTTTGCCTGAAGGCTATCAGTAGATGTTACTTGAAGAGCCTTGGCTTCTCAGTTGAATGAAAAACTACCTCAGGTGTTCAGTGTAAGGGAATTTCCTGAGGGTGGGGCAGATGCTGGTTGTTAATGAGCCTCAATTTACAGTTCAATGGCCCATGTGGGTGGGGTTGAATCTCTGAGGGAGGGGCCACCGCCTCTCCCCAGAGCCCCTGAAAGGACTAAATGGCCACCATCCTGCATGGCTAAAACTCAGCAAAAGCTCTGAGTGCTTTCCAAATCCAAATTTCCACACACCATTCCAGTCCAGTTCACCCTCCATCTGCAGGAGCTCAAGGTGAGTGGCTGTGGCTATTTTAGCATCTGTCCTGGCTCTGGGCTGTGGAGCCACTTGGGAGTTTAACACAAGGGCACTGCTCACAGCTAAGGCCACTTGCTGTCTGTGGGCTCCCAGACCCCTCTCACGCCTCCGCAATCCTACCAGTATCGAGTCAGTGTCCCTGGTTATATGATCCTTCCAAACTGCTTTTCTGTTGCTTTTTGCCGATGATTTGTCTTTATTTTAGTTGTAATTCCAGTTTGGTCCTGGAAGATGGTCTGTGTAGCTTCCATTCATTCTGCTACCATTTTGGTAATGGGTTCTCTTTTTGTCTTAAACCTTTTGCATTTTGATGATAATGTGTGTCTTGGTGTGGGCCTCTTAGGGTTCATCTTGTTTGGGACTTTCTGTGCTTTCTGGTCATGTATGTGTGTTTCCTTCACCAAGTTAGGGAAGTTTTCTGCCATTATTATTTCAAATAGGTATTAAATTTCTTGTTCTCTCTCTTCTCCTGGCACCCCCAAGATGCAAATGTTGGCATACTTGAAGTTGTCCCAGAGGCTCCTTACACCATCCTCATTTTGAGGGGGGGGTATTTTTTCTTTTTGCTGTTCTGATTGGGTGTTTTTTGCTTCCTTATATTCCAAATCGATAGTTTGCTTCTTGGCTTTACCTACTCTCCTATTGAATCTGTGTAAATTATTCTTTATTTCAGTTAGTGCCTCCTTCATTTCTGATTGAGCATCTTTCATTTCTGACTGGTCCTTTTTTATGCTCTTTGGGCCCTCACTAAGTTCACTGAGGTTCTCACTAAGTTCATTTAGCATCCTTATAAGCAGTATTTTGAACTCAGCATCTGTTAGGTTGCTTATCTTCATTTTGCTTAGTTCTTTTCCTGGGGTATTGTTCTGTTTTTTCATTTGGGACCTGTTTTTTTTTTTTTTTTTTTTGTCTTTTTTGTGTTTTTTTTTTTTTGTCTCCTCATTTTGGCTGCCTCCCTGTGTTTGTTTTTATGTATTACTTAACAGGTATGGGGCTAGCTGAGACTGGATGCTGCTTGTTTGAAAGAGTTTAGAAAAACCTGGAACAGGATTCAAGGCAGTCCAAACCTATAGTTAACCAAATGGCAACAGCTTGGGTGGGCCTGAAAGTTGGGTGGGCAGGTCCTCAGGGAATCACCAGGGTGGGGAAACCAGTGTGAGCCAAGTTGCTGGAGTCCCAGATATGGCAGCTGTCTGCTGCCCCAGGGAAGGGCTCATGAAAGGAACAAAGGCCTCTGACAGCACATCTGTCCCAGAAAAAGCCCCCTCTCCATCCCTCACTCCAATGCCAAATAGCTCAGTTCTTCTCCATGTGTCTCTGGCACCCCTCAAGCTGTTTCCCATCTAAGCTGAGAGGGAATGACTCCAATAAGTCCGTGAGCAGGCCCTTTCAGAGGAGCTGCCTGGGTCTCCAGCTGCCTCAGCCTCCCTGAGCCTCAGTTCCTGCTGGCTTTTTCAGCCAGAAGTTATGGGGATTCTCTTCCTGGCACTGGAACCCTAGTGGGGCACCTGGTGTGGGACGGGGACCCCTCAGTCCTCAGGGAGGACCTTTCCAGCTGAGGTATCCTCCTAATTTTTATCTGCCACACGTGGGTGTGGGATCATCCTGTACCGCCTTTGCCCCTCCTACCAGTCTAGATGCACCTGCTTCTTTAATTTTGTATTTGTAGTACTTCCATTTAGCTTGATTTCAGGTGATTTTGAATGATTGTTTTTCTGTAGTTTAGTTGTAACTTTGATGTGTTTGTGGGAGAATGCGATACCGCGTTTACCTATGCCGCCATCTTGACCTGAAGTCCCTCTTTCTTTATTTCTTATTCTTCTTACAGCGGACTCTTCAGCATTTCTTGCAGTGCTGGTTTGGTGGAAGTAAATTCCGTTAGTTTTTTTTTCCTCTGTGAAGCTCTTTATATCACTTTCAATTTTGAATGATAGCCTTTCTGGATAGAGTGGTCTTGGATTTAGACCCTTGCCTTTCATTACTTTGTATACTTTATACTACTCTCTTCTGGCCTGCAGTGTTTCTATTGAGAAATCAGCTGACAGTCTAATGGGAGCTCCCTTGTAGGTAACTTTCTGTCTGTATCTTGCTTCCTCTGAGATTTTTTTCTTTGTCTTCAATGTTTGCCGTTTTAATTATGATGTGTCTAGCCATAGATCTTTTGGGGTTCATCTTGCTTGGTGCTCTCTGTGTTTCCTGGACTTGTGTGACTTTTTTCTTGACCAAATTAGGAAAGTTTCTGTCATTATTTCTTCAAACCGGCTCTCTATTCCTTTCTCCTATTTTTCTCCTTCTGGTACCCCTGTTGGGGGTGGGGCTCTATTGCCACCCAGTCACTGCTGCTGTGGGGAAAGGTGCTAGGCTCCCAAGCTGGTGCTACTGCTGTTGGGGGTGGTGCTTGGCTTTGATCAGTCTGCTGCTGTGGGGGATGGGGCTCAGCTCATGTGGGTTGCTCCTTCCCAGAGCAGGTACCTAGACAGGTGGCTACTGTGCGCTGGTCTGTGTTAACACAACAGGGTCCATTGGTCTGATGGTGCAAGGCGCACTGGTTAACTCAGGTGGCTCAACCCCAGATGTTCTCCGCTGTCTCCTCCCAGAAGAGACCAGGGATCTTTAAAAAAAGCAGGGCCTTCCAGCCACACAGGCAGAAGCACCCTGACAAGCTGCTTTCCATGGTAGCCAGTTGTTCCTCGTCCACAGCACAGGAACTCTCTGCCCCACGTTTCTGCACTGCTTGAGGTTGCTCATCCTCACTCATATCCACTCACACCCTCTCTCTCACACTCCCCCCAGACTCACACATTCATCCTAGCTCCAGTCCTGCCCAATGCCATCTTTTTCTCCTGAGTTCAGTTTCAACTCACACTTGGCTCCAATGAATGTCATAAGCTGAAAACAATACCTCACCAACATTATAGATATAAATGACCATGGTATGGCATTAGCTATACTGAGTAAATCATGTTACTAACTTTTCAGTCTCACTCTGCAGATATGCAAAGGTTTTTGTTAAAATTTGGCTATTCAATTTTCACTTTCCCTGATGTCATTTGGTGGCTCTTGCAAACTAAAATATGTTTACAGATGAGTTCAAGCCATTGGAGTAGAATTATTTTAGGCAAGTTTAAAATGTCCCATTATATATATTTTTTACAACTAGGCAAATACTTGACACATAGTTTTAAGCAACACAATCACAAGATGATGATAACATTGTTAAATATCTGTTTTCAAAATGCTCTCTCTATGGCATTTCTTTAAAAAGCACTTTCTCACCCATTGTTAAAAAGGCATCTTTCCTTGAAAAATAGACACCAGAGTCCATCTTTATAAGAGATATTAATAAAACAATTTCTTTCTTATTTTATAATTTAAAATTAATATAAATACTAGTTGTAACAAATAATGTTATAGCCTCATAGAATAAACACCTCCCACAATTAGAGACTATAAAAACTGTGTAGCAAGCCATGGCCAGTTTTTCTAAGTGGTTAGAGCATCGGCCTGTGGACCAAAGAGTCTCAGGTTCGATTCCAGTCAAGGGTATGTACCTCAGTTGTGGGTTCAGTCCCAAGCCCTTGTGTGTGTCGTGTGGGAGGCAGCCAATAGATGTGTCTCTCACACATTGATGTGTTTTTTTCTCTCTCTCTTTCTCCCTTCCTCCCAACTCTGTCTGAAAATAGATGGAAAAATATCCTTTAGTGAGGATTAAAAAACAAACAAACAAATAAACAAAAAATTGTGTAGCAGTTTTTCCAAACCATTCTGAGTATGAAAATCTCTTAAAAGGTAAAAACTGTTCTCAGGCCTCCACTATGACAGTTGCTATACTTTTTGCATCCATTGGTTGAGAAAACATTTAATATCTATTAATTCAGTAACATTCTTTTAAATATTTTTCTTATAGAAAATTTCAAATATATACAAAAGTCGAGAATGGTGTAATCAACTCCATGTACTCATCACACAACTTCAACATTGATTAATATATTAAATGACACTTTAAAATGACTTTATTTCATTGCTGTCCACACAAATAAAGGCACATCATTCATTCACTCTACTGACTGACAATCCTTGATATTCAGATGGATATGATGACTTCTTGCAGAAATGCCTTCATTTTTCTACCCCACTCCCAAGTGGACTGAGGAGCAAAACTTTGAGAATCAATCCACTTTAGAGTCTAAAAATTCTTCATGATTTTAGGCAGACCAACAGATGGCAAGAGGCTCAAACTGATTCATATAGGCCCCTATGAAATTATTTCTAGTTAAATGTCTGCTTTGTAATATCAGTAACCTAAATTAAGGGGCATATTAAAAAAGCAGTCTTTGGGGAAAAACGATGGCAGCAGGCAGGACCAGAGTGAGGGTGAGTGTGTGAAAGTGTGAGTAAATATGTGAGAGTGTGAGTGGACATGAGTGTGGACTAGCAACTTCGTAGCAGTGCAGAAACGTGGGGCAGAGGGTTCCAGTGCTGTGGGCTAGGGAGTACCTGGCTACTGTTGTAAGCAGCTTGCCAGGGCACTTCTCCCTGTGTGGCTGAAAGACCCCAACATTTGGAAGATCCACTGGTCTTCTCTGAGAGGAAGCAGTGGGAAACAGATAGGGCTGAGCAATCTGAGTCCACCAGTGTGCCTTGCAACATCAAACTAGTGGACCTCACTGTGTAAACGTGGACCAGTACACAGTAGTGGTGCTCTCAAGGTACATGCTTGAGGAAGCAGCAACTAACCGGGAGCTGAGCACCATCCACCACAGCAGCAGCATCAGTGTCAGATTGGGAGCTGAGGACCATCCTCCACAGCAGCAGTAACAGTGCCAGCTTAGGAGCACAGCAACATCCTCAATAGCAGCAGCCTTATCAGAGCCAAGCACCAACCACAGCAGCAATAGCATCAGTTTGGGAGCCCAGCACTTTCCACCACAGCAGCAGTGACTAGGTGGGAGTGAAGCCTCACCCCAAACAACAGGTGAGGCTTGGGAACCAAGACACACTCCCAGCAGCAGAGGCTTGGGAGCTGACATCCATCCTCAGGTAGCAGCAGCACAGATATGCAGCTGAGACTTATCCCAGCAGCATCAGCAGAGGCCGATCAGGACTGGTGTATCAGCCCAAGCAGCAAAAAGTTTCAGCCAGCCAAGACCCACCCCTGACAACTACAGCAGTGGGTTTGGAGTGGAGCCCTTCCCCCAGCAGCAGCAAAGTCCCGGGAACTGAGCATTCTCAGCCCCCAACATCAGCAGATGATTAGAATCTGAGAGCACCCCCTGGCAACAGCAGCAGCATTGGCAGTGCAAATCAGGAGCTGACAGCTGTCCCCAGCAGCATCAGAAGTGATTGATCAGGAGCTGAGTCCCAGAAGGCAGCAGTGCACCCCAGAAGCATCCCAGCTGGACCCTTTCACCCCAGAAGTGCATCAGCTGGATCCACACACCCCAGCAGTGCACTAGCTGGAACCACGCACCCCAGGAGCACAACAGTGGGACCCATGCATCTCAGAGTGCACCACCCGGACCAACTCACCCCAGCAGTGCACCAGCTGTACACACGCACTCCAGCAGCACCTACCATGAAAGACAAATACCAGCCGCCAGTTGTCAATCCTCCAGGAATCACAGCAGGCAAGAGGCACCATGCACCTAAACAGTCTGGGAGGCACAGCAGTCTTATTTAATACACAGCGACATGTGTACACATCCCAACATCTCTCATTGGGCCTAGAACTACCAGACTGCTAAAATGGTGAGACAAAGAAACAACACCCAAATGAAAGAAAACTAGAAATCACCAAAAAAAGGAACTACATAAAATGCAAGCAAGCAATTTGTCAGAAAAGAAGTCAAAGCAATGATTTCAAGGGTGATCAATTTAGAGAGAACTACAAGAAACTTAATGAGAAGTATAAAGAGTTTGGTGGGAACTACATCAGCATAAAAAAGAGGTAGAAGCTATGAATAAAAATCAAGTGGAAATAAAGAATGACATAGCTGATATGAAAAATACCTTAGAAAGTCTCAATAGTAGATTAGAAGAAGCTGAAGACTAAATCAGTGAGTTAGTAAACAAAGTACAAAAAAGAAAAACCTAAATAGAGCAGCAAATGGGATAAAAATTTAAAAGCAGGAGGAGAGTTTAAGGGAACTTTGGAACAATACAAAACGTAACAACATTCACCTCATAGGGCTATCAGAAGGAGAAGAATTGGAGGAAAGAATACAGAACCTGTTTGAAGAAATAATGACAGAAAACTTCCCTAATTTTGGCGAAGAAAAAAGTCACACAAGTACAGGAAACACAAAGAGTCCCAAAAAAGATTAACCCAAAAAGACCCCCAGCTAGATGCATCATAATTAAAATGGCAAACATTAAAGACAACGAAAGAATTTTGTTTCCTTTATTAATTTTTAGAGAGTGCAAGGGAGAGGAAGAAAGAGATAAAAACATCAATGATGGAGAACATTGTTTGGCCACCTCCCACATGCCCTGAAGTGGAAATTAGACCCACAACTTGGGAATATGTTCTGACTGGGAATCAAACCAGTGACCACTTGGTGCATGGGTTGATGCTCAACCACAGAGTCACACTGGCCAGGTCAAAGAAAAAATCTTAAAGTAAGTAAGAGAGAGACAGAAAGTTACCTACAAGGGAGCTCCCATTAGACATTCAATTAATTTCTCAATAGAAACACTGAAGAACAGAAAGGAATGGCATGAAGTGTACAAAGTAATGAAAGGCAAGTGTCTGAAAGGCAAGACTACTCTATCCAGCAAAGCTATCATTCAAAATTGAAGGAGAAATAAAGATCTCCACAGACAAAAAAAAAAAGAGCTAAAAGATTTACCACCACCAAACCAGCCCTGCAAGAAATGCTAAAGGGACTGCTATAAGAAGAAGAAATAGAGGGGGGGAGAAGAATACAGACATAAAACAAAAATGGCAATTAATAAGTATCTATCAATAATAACCTTAAAGGTAAATGGTTTAAATGCTCCAATCAAAAGACATAGGGTAGCTGATTGGATAAGAAAACATAATCCATATATATGCTGTTCACAAGAGACCCTCCTCACAACAGAAGACTCACACAAAATTTTCAGGCAAATGGAAATGAAAAAAAAAAAAAGCTGGTGTAGCAATACTCATATCTGATAAGATAGACTTCAAAACTCAGGCCATAATAAGAGACAAAAAAGGTCACTACATAATATTAAAGGGAACAATCCAACAAGAGGATAGAACCCTGGTAAACATATACACACCAAACACAGGAGCACCAAAATATATTTAAAAACTGCTGGAGGACTTCAAGGGAGAGATCAACAGCAATACAATCATAGCGAGTGACTTTAACACCCCACTGATGGATAGATCTTGTAGACAAAACATTAACAACGACACGGTGTAATTAAATGACAAACTAGATCAGCTGGACTTAATTGGTAGAGAACATTTCACCCCCAAGCTGAAGAATATGCATTCTTCTCAAGTGCGCATGGGACATTCTCGAAGATAGACCACATGTTAGGACACAAAGTAAATCTCTACAAAAAGAAGATTGAAATCATATCAAGCATCTTCTCAGATTAAATGGCATGAAACAAAAAATCAATTACAACAAAAACATGCAAAAATATTCAAACACATGGAGGCTAAATAGCATGTTGTTAAACAACAAATGGGTTACTAAGGAGATCAAGGAAGAAATTTATAACTTCCTGGAAACCAAAGAAAATGAACACAAACAACTCAAAATCTATGGGATGCAGCAAAAGTAGTCCTGAGGGGGAAGTTCATAGCACTGCAGGCCTACCTTAAGAAACAAGAAAAATTTCTACTTGACTTTCTAACCCTACAACTTAAAACACTAGAAAGTAAACAAAAAGAAAAACCAAGACCAAGTAGAAGGAAAGAAATAGTGAAGGGCAGAGCAGAATTAAATGGCATAGAAACTAAAAATTAAAGAAATTAAAAACATCAGTGAAACAAAGAGCTGGTTCTTTGAAAAGATAAACAAGATTGATAGACCCTTAGCCAGACACACCAAAAAAGAAACAAACAAACAAAAGACCCAAATAAACAAAATCAGACACAAAAGAGGATAACTAACAACTGACACCAGAGAAATACAAAGGATCATTACAACATCCTATGAACAATTATATGCCAACAAATTAGAAAATGTAGACAAAATGGACAAATTTCTAGAATCACACAATCTCCCATAAATATACTGGGAAGAGAAAGAAAACTTGAACAGACCAATAACAACTAAGTGAATTGAAGATGTAATTATAAAACTGCCAGCAAACAAAAGCCTTGGACAGAATGGCTTCACAGGAGAGTTTTACCAAACATTCAAAGAACAACTAATACCCATTCTCTTCAGACTATTCCAAAACTTCGAGGAAGAAGGAAAACTTCAAAATTCATTTCATGAGGCCAGCCTAATCCTAATTCCAAAACCATACACAGACACCACAAAGAAAGAAAACTACAGGGCAATATCCCTGATGAACATAGAGGCCAAAATTCTTAACAAACTATTACCAATTTAGATACAGTAATAAGTATTCACCATAACCAAGTGGAATTTATCCCAGGGATGCAAGGCTGGTACAATATTTGCAAATCAATAAATTTGATACAGCACATAAACAAAATGAAAGATAAAAACCATATGATCATATCAATAGATGCTGAAAATCCATTTGACCAAATCCAGCACCCATTTCTGATTAAAAACACTCAGCAGCGTGGGAATAAAGGGATCATATCTTTTTATTATCTTTATTGTTGAATCATATCTTGACATAATAAAGTCCATATATGAAAAACATACAGCCATCATCATACTCAATGGGCAAAAACAAAAAAGTATTTCACTTAAGAACAGGAACAAGACAGGGATGCCCACTTTCACCACTCTTATTTAACATAATACTGGAAGTCTTAGCCACAGTAATTAAACAAGAAGAAAATATAAGAGGGATCCAAATCGGAGAGGAGGAAGTGCAACTGTTATTATTTGCAGATGATATGATATTGTAAATAGAAAACCCTAAAGACTCCATCAAAAAGCTACTAGATTCAATAAAGGAATTAGAGTAGCAGGATACAAAATTAACATTCAGAAATCAGTGGCAATTTTATATACCAATAATGAACTATCAGAAGATAAATTAAGAAAACAATCTCAGTTCTATTGCAATACCTAAAAATAAGGCACCTAGGAATAAATTTAACCAAGGAGGTAAAAGACCTATACTTGGAAAATTATAGGATACTGAATAAAGAAATTGAGAAAAATACAAATAAGTGAAAGCTTATACCGTGTCCATGGATTTGAAAAGTGAACATAATTAAAATGTCCATACTGCACAAAGCAATCTATATATTGAATTTGGTTTCTATTAAAATACAAATGGCATATCCCACAAATATAGAACAAATTTTCCAAAATTTTTTTATAGAACCAAAAAATATCCCAAATAGCCACAGCAATCTTGAGAAAGAAGAAAAAAGTTACAGATGTCACAATACCTAATCATAGTATACTGCAAGGTCATTGTAATCAAAACAGCCTGGTACTGGCATAAGAACAGGCATATAGATCAATGGTATAGAACAGAGAGCCCAGAAATAAACCAATGCCTTTATGATCAATCAATATTTGACAAAGGAGGCAAGAGCATACAATAGACTAAAGACAGTCTCTTCAATAAATTGTGTTGGGAAAAATAGACAGGTACACGCAAAAAAATGAAACTAAACCACCAACTTAAACCTTACACAAGCATAAACTCAAAACTGATAAAAGAGTTAAATGTAAGCCACAAAACCATAAAAATCCAACAAGAAAACATAGACAATAAAATCTTAGACATCTCTTATAGCAATATTTTTGGCTGAAATACCATCTCAGCCAAGAGAAACAAAGGAAAAAATAAACAAATGGGACTACATCAAACGAAAAAGTTTGTACACAGCAAAAGAAACTATCAACAGGACAGAAAAAAATGGCAATGAAGTGAATGGAAGCTACAAAGAAGATCACCCAGGACCAAACGAGAATTACAACTAAAATAAAGACAAATTGTCAGGAAAAAAGCAACAAAAAAGCAATGGGAAAAGACCATATAACCAGGGAGACTGGTAGGATGGTGGAGGCACGAGAGGGTGGTGGGCTGGGAGCCCACAGACATCAGCAGTCTTAGCTGTGAGCAGCACATTCAGGGTTAAAATCCCAAGGCCACTCCACAGCGCAGAGGGCTGGAACAGAGAACTGAATTGAATACAGCCACTCACCTTGGGATATGGCAGAGGGAGGGTGGACTGGACTGGAACTCTATGGGGATACGCGAGATTTGGAGGGCGCTCATAGTGTTTGCTGAGTTGTGGCCACAAAGGATAGTGGCCAGCTTGCTTCTTCCCAGAGGAGGAAAAACTAGCAGCCCCTCCCTTGGAGATTCAGTCCCTTCGAAGAGAGCCAAAGAAATGCAAATTGAGGCTCATTAGCAACCAACATTGGTCCCACCCTCTAAAAATCCTCTTATACAGAATACCAGAGGCTACATTCCAGACCCTGAGTAACAGATCAATCACCTCCAGGCAAAAAGCTAGAGGATAACTGCACCATTCCTGGGCTTGGAAATCTACCCAGGAAGGTAAGACTTGACAGTGGTGTTTAACGGGGGCCTTCCCATGCTCATACAAACCCAGTAGAGGGAGCCACAAATAGCAGAACACCAACACCCACAGGGAAAATTTGGCAGGCTCCAAAACCCACTGAGATAGCCAAAATGGTGAAACAAAAAAACCCAAATCCCAAATGAAAGAACAAGAGAACTCTATCGAAGATGAGATAAATGAAATGCAGTTAAGCAAATTATCAGAGGATGAGTTCAGAGCCATGATCTTGAGGAAGTGCAACAGCATGAGTAAGGACATCAACACCATGAGTAAAGACATAGAAACATTGAAAATCAACCATTTGGAAATGAAAAAACACCAAAAAGTAATGAAGAACGACATAGCAGAAATAAAGAACACATTGGAAGGACTAACTAGCAGAGTAGAAGCAGCTGAGGACCAGATCAGTGAATTAGAAAACAGGATAGAAAAAAATCAACCAATCAGAAAATCTAAAAGAAAAAACAACTAAAAACCAGGAAGACAGCTTAAGAGAACTGTGGGACAACTGGAAATGTAATAACATTTGCATCATAAGAGTCCCCAAAGAAGAAGAAAATGAGCAAGGGTTAGAGAATATATTTGAAGAAATAGTGACAGAAAACTTTTCTAACTTGGCGAAGGAAGAAGGCATTCAAGTTCAAGAAGTACAGAGATCCCTACATAAGAAGAATCCAAACAGACCCAGACCAAGACACATAGTAATTAAAATGCCAAAAATTAAAGACAAAGAGAGAATCATAAAGGCAACAAGAGATAAGCAACAGGTTACCTACAAAGGAACTCCCCATAAGGCTCTCAGCTGACTTCTCAACAGAAACACTACAGGCCAGAAGGGAATGGCATGAAAAAAAATCAAGGTCATCAAAAACAATGATTGAATCCAAGATCACTCTATCCAGCAAGAATACCATTCAAAATAGAAGATCAAATAAAGAGCTTCCCAGACCAAAAAAAAAATGACTAAGGGAATATATAAACACCAAACCAGCACTGCAAGAAATGTTTAAAAAAACAAAAACAAAAAACTGCTGTAATAAGTAGAAGCGATCAAAAAAAATATATAACCACACTAAAAAAAAAATGGCAATAAGTAAGTACATATAAATAATCACCTTAAATGTAAATGGTATGAATGCTCCTATAAAAAGACACAGAGTAGCTGACTGGATAAGAAAGGATGATTCACATATATGTTGTTGACAAGAGACCCACCTCAAAACAAAAGACTCACATAGTTTAAAGAAAAGAGATGAAAAAAAAAAATCTTCCAAGCAAACAAAAATGAACAAAAAGCTGGCGTAACAATACTCATATCTGATTAATTAGATTTCAAAATGAAGGCCATAACTAGAGACAAAGAAGGCCACTACATAATATTGAAAGGATCTATCCAACAGGAAAATATAACCTTGGTAAACATATATGCATTCAATATAGGAGCACCAAAATATATTAAAAATCTTCTGGAGGACTTCAAAGGAGAAATCGATAGCAATACAATCATAGCAGGGGACTTCAACACCCCACTGACATCACTGGACAGATCATCTAGACAAAAAATTAACAAGGAAACAGAGACTCTAAATGAAGCAATAGATCAAATGGATTTAATAGATATCTACAGAGAATTATACCCCAAAACTGTAGAATTCACATTCTCAAAGATAGACCACATGTTAGGGAACAAACTAAGTCTCTACAAGTTCAAGAAGATTGAAATCATATCAAGCATTGTCTCAAATCACAATGGCATGAAACTAGAAATCAATTGCAACAAGAACATGCAAAGACATTTCCAAACATGGATGGTAAATAGCATGCTATTCAACAATGAATGGGTTACCATGGAGATCAAGGAAGAAATTGAAAACTTTCTGGAAACCAATGAAAATGAACACACAATGACACAAAATCTATGCAGCAAAAGCAGTTCTGAGAGGGAACTTCATAGCACTACAGGCCTACCTCAAGAAACAAGAAAATTTCCTAATAGAATATCTGACCTCACAACTTAAAGAACTAGAAAGCAAACAGAAAGAAAACCCCAGAGAGAGCAAGTAGAAAGAAGGAAATAGTAAAGATCAGGGCAGAAATAAATGACATAGAGACCAAAAAAACAATTCAAAGGATCAATGAAACAAAGAGCTGGTTCTTTGAAAAGATAAATAAGATTGATGGACCCTTAGCAAGACTCACCAAGAAACAAAGAGAGGGAACCCAAATACACAAAATCATAAATGAAAGAGAAGTAACAACTGACACCATAGAAATGCAAAGGATTGTTAACAAATATTATGAACAATTATACAGCAACAAATTGGACAATCTAAGTGAAACGGACAAATTTCTACAAACACATAGTCTCCCAAAACTGAACCAGGAAGAGACAGAAAACTTGAATAGACCAATAACAACGAAGAAAATTGATGATGTAATCAAGGATCTCTCAGCAAACTAAAGCCCAGAACCAGATGGCTTCATGGGGGAGTTTTACCGAGCATTCAAAGAACTGACACCCATTCTCCTCAAACTATTTCTAAAAATTCAAGAAGAAGGAAGACTTCCAATTTCATTTTGTGAAGCCAGCATAATTATAATTCCAAACCAGAAAAATACACTGCAAAGAAAAAAAACTACAGGCCAATATCCCTGATAAACATAGATGCCAAAATCCTGAAGAAAATACTAGCAAATCGGATTCAGCAATACATCAAAGAAAATTATTCACCATGACCAAGTGGGATTCATCCCAAGGATGCAAGGCTGGTATAATATTCACAAATCAATAAATGTGATACACCACATAAATAAAATGAAAGATAAAAATTATATGATCATATCAATAGCTGCTGAAAAAGCATTCGACAAAGTCCAGCACCCATTTCTGATAACAACACTCAGCAATGTGGGAATAGAGGGATCATATCTCACCATACTAAAGGCCATATATAAAAGACCTACAGCCAACATCATAGTCAATGGGCAGAAACTAAAAGCATTTCCCTTAAGAACAGAAAAAAGACAGGGATGTCCACTTTCGCCACTCTTATTTAACATTGTATTGGAGGTCTTAGCCACAGCAATGAGACATGGAGAAAAAATAAAAAGGATCCAAATTGGAAAGAAGGAAGTGAAACTGTCATTATTTGCAGACAACAGGATATTATACATAGAAAACTCTAAAGATTCCATCAAAAATCTATTAGACTTAATAAATTAATTTGGCAAAGAGCAGGATACAAAATTTACGTCAGGAAGTCGACGGCATTCTTATACACCAATGATGAACTTACAGAAAGAAAAACCAAAAAAACAATCCCATTTACAATCGCAGCTAAAATTTAAGATAGCTATGGATAAACTTAACAAAAGAACTAAAGGACCTATTTGCAGAAAACTGCAGGACATTGAAAAACACAATAGAGAGAGATATAAAAATGTGGAAGCACATACCTCATTCATGGATTGGAAGAATTAACATCATTGAAATGTCCATACTACATAAAGCAATCTATAAATTCAATGCAATCCCCATCAAAATACCAATGACATACTTCACAGAACTAGAACAAACACTTCAAATATGAAAAACATGGAACCAAAAAGGACACATATCATATGACCTCACTTATTTTTGGAATATAATGAACATGACAGTCTGAAGAACAGGGTAGTTTCAGATACGTGTAAGTAGGGTGACAATCCCCAGAAGAGGGTATGGGGGGAGGAGATAAACCACAGAACTTATATACATGTATGCATGAACAATGGACATGTACAACAAAGCTGGGGACAAGGCAGGGAGGGAGAGGGAGGAGGGTGTCAATGGGAGAAAAAGGAGAAACATCTGTAACAAAAATAAAGAAAGAAAAAACTACAACAAAATGAAGAAGGAATGAACTGAATGGGAGAACGTATTTACCAATGATACATCTGATAAGGGGTTAATTTCCAAAATATATAAAGAATTTATACAATTCAACACCGGGAAAACAAACAATCCAATTAAAAAATAGACAAAGGATATGAATAGAGACTTCTCCAAAGAGAACATACAGATGGTCAACAGACATATGAAAAAATGCTCAGTGTCACTAATCATCAGAGAGATGCACATTAAAACACCTGCTGGAATGGCTATCATCAATAAATCAACAAATAATAAGTGCTGGCCAAGATTTGAAGAAAAGGGACCCCACTATGTTCATAGCAGCATTATTTACAATATCTAAGATCTGGAAACAGCTCAAATGCCCATCAATAGATGAGTGGATAAAAAAGCTTTGGTATATTTACACAATGGACTATTATGCCTCTGTAAAAAAGAAAGATCTCTTACCTTTTGAGACAGCATGGATAGAAATGGAGAGTGTTATGCTAAGTGAAATAAGCTAGTCAGAGAAAGACGTGTCACATGATCTCACTTTTACGTGGAATCTAATGAAGAAAATAAACTGACAAACAAAATAGATCCAAAGACATGGAAGTAGAGAACAGACTGACAAACTTCATAGGCAAGGGGGGAGTGGAACAGGAAGAAATAAACCAAAGAACTTATATGCATATATGCATAACCAATGGACAGAGACAACAGTGCGGTGAAGGCAGTGTGAGGAGCAGGAACAGGGAGGAGGGGGTCAACGGGAATAAAAAAGGAGGGATATCTGTAATACTTTCAACAATAAAGATAAATTTTAAATATAATAAAATGAAATAAAAAAAAAAAGAAAAGGGAACCCTTGTGCACTATTGGTGGGAATGCAGACTGTGCAGCCACTCTGGAAAGCAGTGAAAAGTTTTCTCAAAAAATAAAAATGGAACTGCCTTTTGACCCAGTGATTCCACTTTTGGGAATATATCATACAAAACCTGAAAACACAAATTTGAAGGAATATATGCACAGCTATGTTCATAGCAGCACTATTTGTGATAGCCAAGATCTGGAAACAGCCCAAGTACCCATCAGTAGATGAGTGGATTTAAAAAAAAAAAAACCTGTGGTAGATGTATGCAATGGAATACTACACAGCTGGGAAAAAAAGAAATCTTACCTTTTGCAATAGCATGGATTGACCTGGAGAGTAGTATGCCAAGTGAAATAAGACAGTCAGAGAAAGACTAATACCACATGATCTCACTTACATATGGAATCTAATGAACAAAATAAACTGACGAGAAAAATAGAAACAGAAGTATGGATACATGGAACAGACTGAGAGGTGTCAGAGGGGAGGGTGGTTGGGGAACTAGATAAAAGCAAGTGAAGGGATTAACCCCAAAACATCTGTTTATAACACATAGACACAGACAACAGTGTGGTGATAGCCAGAGGTAAAGGAGGTGGGGGCTAACTGGAAGGGGGCAAAGGGAGGAAAATGGGGACAGCAAGAAACTTTTGGGTGGGGCACACAATGCAGTAAGCAAATGATGTTTTATTGAGTTGTACACTTGAAATCTGTATTTTTTTCTAACCAAAGTCACCCCAATAAATTCAATTTTAAAAAAGGAAAAGAAATTTTATCCCTCAGATCCAACTTCATGGTTTTACCTTTTCATGTTTGAAAGGTAGAATTTCATATAGTACATGGACTATCAATGAAGCTAGTTCCTTTGGAGCCAGAGTTGGCTTACTGTCCACACTGGTGAGCAAAACAGTAAGAGGCCATTTTTAACATTTTTTTACCCTAAATACCATAGCATTCCAGGCCTCTTTCTCTGGATACAGAATTACATGTCTACATCTTCTTTTACTTGACCTTGTTTTTCATGGGACTGTACAAGTTCCTCCCTGACTCTATCCTTTCCACCTTTTTGGTCAAATTATGTTAGTCTCAGTCTCCACCATACTTCCTATCTCCCTCCTTAACCCTTTTTGTGTTTAGTTGAGTTCTATGAGAGCAGAAATTGTGTTTGTTTTATTCACTGCTGTATTACTAGCACCTAGCATAACACTTGGCACAGATAATTTATTAAATAAATATTTTTTGGAGGTTTGAATAAAATGTTAAGGTTGGATTTCCTTTGATTATTTCATAATCTGGAATTTTTTTATTACATTATCCAGTTTTTATTTTCTTTGGAATAAAGTATATCAATTCAAGGAGTACCAGAGCAGGAACATAGGCACCAAACTTTGCAGGACAACAAAAATTTGAAGAGTATTGTTTATTTCAATGCAAGTAATTGAACAAGGAAAATCTTTCCCAATTTGTACATATTGATTTGAATTCCTTACCTGCTATTGATATAGGAAAAGGCCAAGTTTTGATTTTGTTTATATAAGAATCTATTTTTCTTCCACTTGTTACTTAATATTCATCAAGTTAACTGTTAATGTCAAAATAGACACACTATCTGTGTTCACAGTAAGGAAATTCAGAGAGAAGTACCTTGTAGCTTATCACATACCCTTCCATGGCTTCTCAGATTTAGCCTTGATGAAAATAAAAAGCCATGCTAGCCCTGGCCGGTTTTGCTCAGTTGTTAGAGCGTTGGCCTGCGGACAAAAGAGTTGTGGGTTCGATTCCAGTCAAGGGCATATACCTCAGTTGCTGTTCATCCCCAGCCTTGGTCGGAGTCATGTGGGAGGCAGTCAGTCGTTGTGTCTCTTTCACATGATGTTTTTTTTCTCTCTCTCTCTCTCCATCTCTCCCTCCCTTCTACTTTATCTGAAGATAAATGAAAAAATATCCTCAGGTGAAGATTAAATAAATAAAGAGAAAAAAGCCATGATAAATAGCCCGTGTTTGTGTAAATCCTGATCCATATGCTTTCTGACTCCTCAGATGACTGAGTGGGTGGAAGCACGCACATGCATTGTGACAGTGTGTGCATAAATACTGTCACATGTAAGGCCAGAAGCAGAGTTACATAGAGAGGGCAAGTCACAAGTTGTCAGGGCTCTAAATTGAAGTTTTGTTTTTACCAGGGCCCAAGAGAACCAGAGCCACGTGAAGTCATGGCCCTTAACCACCACCTCTCCCACATACTGAGAGAATTCAAATGCCCATTGCAGTCAGCCAGTCAGATTGCTTCTTGCTTGCTTCTTGCCTCCACTTTACTCCACCCTAGGAGACCTCTCTGTTCTGGTTGAGGCTGAATAAGATCCTTGAATGTAAGATCTTATCTTTATTGCCTTTCTACCCACATCACCCCCAAATTTGAAACTCCCAGGGTTTAGCAGAGAGCTTAGTACATGCTCCATAAATGTTTGTAGAATGAATGAATGAATGAATGAATGAATGAATGTTGCTCTGGCTAAACCTGCAGCTTCCACACCCTGCACAACTGCATGCAGTACTGACCCTGAAGATAGGAAAAGCAACATAACTGATGCTGTAAGAAAATGTTTCTTGTTTATACTGCTGCATCTTGATCTTTGGCTGATCTAAGTACAGAGAGCTCTTTCAGTTCAGAGAAAGGAGATTTATGATGTGTGGGAGAGCTAAGAACAATGGGCTCGATTGATACACTGGAGATGCTCTCAGCTTCTGAGAGCCTGGAAACTCCATCTATAGATGGGTCCCAGAGGGCAGAGCCAAATAAGGGCAGACGAACACAGCTTTCTTGGGAACTGGCTTTCTGCTCCTCTGAGGCAAAAATACATTCACTCTATAGCACTCTAAATCAGTTCTCCAAAATACAGTTCTGTGTTCTTGTTTGCCAGTGTCTAAAAATAAGTCCTTGTCATATCTTTATTCTTTTTGTCTTAAAGTCATCCAACCAGAGTTGCTTGCAGAATATTAATTGTGGTGAAGCAGAAATCAAGAGATTATATTGAAACTATTTTTGAACACAGCTCCTTAACTAATGACTGACTTGTTGCCCCCAGCTAAAGTCTTCTTTCTCTCCAGTCATGCTCCTGGCCAGCTGCAACTATGAGACAATGAATCTACAGCTAATTTTAAGTCAGCTTTCTTTAGACTGGTTATTAGGATGCTGTCCAAGAGTACCAAATTCTAGCCAGGGGTTGTGACAGGCATTTAATACTGTGTCCCAAGGGCTAGTGGGTTGGCCAATCAAGGTAATAGATGTCACTAATTATTTTAATACTGTCCTTCCACAAACTGTTTAAATTTATATTGCCCTTACCATATTTTCTCTGCCTTGGCATTAAACCTTTAATGCAGTACTTTCCAGATACATGAGCATTACTCATATGTGAAGCATTAAGGGCTCATTATTAGGAAATTCAAACAATTAAAAGAAAATCTAACAATAACATAATTCTAAAGACACCAGAGCTGGGTACCATTATTGCATTAAATAAGTAATCATATCTGACTCTGAATTAGCAGATCACTCTGAAATACAACTTAGGAGAAAAGAAACCCTAAAACAGGCAATAAATTGGTATCAAGATCTGAGTTCTAGTCCAAGCTCAGAAATGTACTTTTTGGGTTTCTTTGGGTAATTTATTTTGCCTCTATTTCTTAGTGTCACCAGCTATAAAAACAGAAGTGATTTATCTACTCTATTTTAGAGAATTGTGAGAATGACTTGGATGACCTGAAAAACAAATGAACTCCTTAGACAAAGCACAATAAAAGTACATTTTTTTCTAATTCAATTGTGGGATTAAACAGAACAATTCACTCAGAGGACACAATGCTTGATTGAGAACATTCTTAATTTTATTTTCTTTAATTTTATAAAATACATTTTGTAAGATAAGTTTCTAAATTTTATCCTTTATGTGTGTTAAAATTGAAATTCTATATCAGAAATGAAGGAAACACTTGCAGTTGATTAACTCTCTTTGTGTGTATATATGTGTGTATGTATGCTTGGGAGGTTTTCAGGGAAGGATTGGTTACTTGTTATGTTATTAAATCAAAACAAAACACAAGGTATGGATTACTTCACTTTCCTTGATCTTGATTGGTTTCTTACAGAACCTTTTCCATCTCCTCCCTCTCTGCAGCCTCAATGCTCATCTAGTATATTGGTCTGAAAACAAGTATCAAGTGTCTTTTTGTAAAGATCTTACATCTCCTTAAACTTTACTGAAACCACTTTGGGGGAATATATACAACTCTTTACAACAAAAGAGCCACCTACTGTCATACCCATAAAATCTTTCTTTCAATGATGACCAATTGGCCTTTTATCTTTTAATCCAAAGTTAATAAACAAGAAAGAAAAGACTGCAACCTGGGAGCTATTCAGGTTTCAAAATCTTTCCATCTTCCCTTTTCTGTGGAAGCTTGCCAGCTGAACAGCTGACAGTTGGTGTATTCAATTATGTGATTTATACCAGGAGAGATTAACCTGTATGTTAAATATGACTCTTTAACATGCCAAGGTAACATTGCTAAATCAAACCATTCCCCACCAGGTAGAAAGAACAATCAACTAATGATTAAAATAAAAGCTTATTCAAATTGAGGTTCAAATTTACCAAATCTGTTTCTGCAGAAGACAAAATAATGTAGAGAAAATTCCAATAGATATATGGAACTAGCTAAGTTTACCTATCATTTGTGATGTTTAGTGTCCAGTTTTTGTTTGTTAAAGAATCATAGTCAAAGAATCAGTCTCCAGACCTTTCTGATACATCCCCAACCAATTTATAAGAAAACTGGAAAATGTGAAATGTGCATCAGTCTGAAACAAATCAAGATCTTCAGATCACCTACAATGACTGAATGGATAATACCCTATGAGAAGAGCACCATTGTGAAGATATGACAGAAGCCAGAATACACAACTAATAGAAAAAAAGGCATGCTATCCAAAGTTATTTATCCTGTGTCTACAAGAGGGCTGGCTCAGTTTACACTATCAGCCACTAGCGACTGCTGCCCCTTAATACAGTCTTTTTTTATGTGAGCTAGTTTCTCTTTATTCTCAGCTCCTTGGAAACCACAGGGTTGTCATGGTAGCTGTTCTCAAGGAGAAGAGAGTGAGAAAATGCTGACAACACTTTGTTTCTCTTCTCTAACAAAGTGTAAGGCCAGGTGCCCCTATGTCTACACAGACACTATGGTTCCTTATGTTATAAGTAAGATTGGCTGAGTTAGCATTTAAATAGTCCTTCGTCATTGGGGTCAGTGCTCTCTTTCTATGGATGAAAGATCCTTGCTTTGACCCATGTCTCCCAGCTGCAATAGGTAGATTTGGGCAAATGCTGTTTGTTTGTTTTGGTGGAATTCCTTTTTTTTTTCTTCTTCTATCTTCAGTGGTAATAGGGAGACAGGACTGAGTTCTCTGTTTTGCACACCAAGAATATATTTGGTCCCTACAGATGGTAACGGGGCCAGGTACATTCCTTCTCTCTACCTGAGTATCCTTCTTTCCACTTTGTTTCCATCAGTGGAAGTGCCCTTTGAAAAGAAAACACTCCCTGGTCCTCAGGAGATGCTTTAAAGTTGAATTAGAGCTTCCATTTCTTTGTGACTTGTAGTTGGAGAGTCACCATCTTAAGCATTTCCCATTTCTAGCAGGAACCAGCTGTGAAGCAAAATGACTAAAAGAGGTACATAAGAGGGAAGAGTCCACAGGGAGACATCAATCACCACAAGACTCTCCTTTCTTGTTACACTCATCAAGTAAGAAGAGGGCCAGTCAGTGGCAAAGGCAAAGAGTTAACATGGGAGACACAGCATCATAGGCTGTGTGGTTAGAGCCTTGCTATTAGAAAAAGGGACATTTTCTACAGGCGATCAGAACTTGGTGCCTCGGCCCATGAGTTTAAGGACAGCAAAGTTGTAAGTGGCAGCAATCATGAAGGTGAGCTGTAAGGAACAGAAGAGAGAACATGAGTGAGAATAAAAAAGGAAGCTCTCTGTGCCCTCAAGTTCTTTTGGGAAAGAGGAAGGGACCAAATAAAATCATAGCTAAATAAAGGAAAAATCCCTGTTCTATAAAAAGCAGCATGCCCCAGGCTTTTGTCCTATATACTTGACTAGAAGTCCTCTCTGAAACATTTCCTTCTAATGGCCCAGGCCCATAGAACCAACTTGACAAGGATTTATTCCATACCTATACTTGGCTTAGCACTGACTTTTCCTGAGGGAAGTAAATAATATATAAGCTTTGCCATCATCCTACCCACATGCCTGAGTGACCTGGAACCATAGGGTACTTGCTGCAGACACACAGCCACACCATGCAATACAGCCCTACAGTGCTTAGTGCATCAATTTATTTTACAAAATGAGAAACAACTAAACTTTATAAAAACCTCGGCAGTAGACCAGGAGTTCTGTGAGCTTATCCTTGAGCATTCACCACTTATTCAATGACTTCAGATAAATTGTCTCACCCTTTATTGTCCTAGATTTTTCATGTGGACAATGAAAGCACTACATTGACACTGTGCTGTAATACCACCAGAGGAACTTGGAACATAGAATCTCATTATAGTAATAACAGTTCTCATACTGTTAAGGAGTCCTTCCCATATTTTCAGGACAGTAACTAAATCCCTTGGAGGGTATACAAGATGGAGTCCTATTTATAGTATATAGGATTCCAGGATTTGGAACATTATGTTTAGTAATGTTTCAGTGTTCTTGACATTGATCAGACCAGGATGTGTTGGGTACCAACTGTAATGTATGACTGCAAAGCATCTGGCTGTATTACATGCTCTGTAAATGCTAAATATTATCATTCTGGACTATGAATCTCTTACCTCCTTTTCCTCACATCACTTTTCTTGTTCCTGTCTAATTTCTGAAATTTTTATGCTTTGCCAACCCAAAGTAGAGTGCAGTCTCTACACTTTGCTGTCTCTTCCAAGTAACCTCTCTCCAGCATTTTAAGGTTAGATAAAATCTATCTTTTTGCCTTTCAGCATAGCTGGACCCCAGCTATCCCAGGACCACTTATTTGTCAAGATAATTCAAAGACAACTCACCAGTGAAACCAGTGTGGCTGCAGCCCCCACAAATGCAGCAATAAACAGGTGGAAGGTCATTTGGAACTGTAAGAAAATGCAAAAAGAAGAACTGTTTCTTGCAACAGCAAAAATATTCTCTGCTGTAGATCATGAAGGCAGCTTTCTGAATGTGTTGATATCTTTCTGTGTGTGAATTCTGCATCTCTAAGTTGTCACTTTCCTGAGTGTAAGCCTTCCACTCCTAAATGTTTACCATAATACTTATCCCCCATAGCACCCAGACCACAGAATACTCATGAAATACTCATAAAAGATTTTAATATACTGGTTCCTTACAATTGTGCTCAGGATTCTACAATTTTAAATCAACATTTTGTTCTCAAATTATTCACTGCCTTCTTCCTCAGGATTACTTTTATTTCTCTGTTTCATTTGTATATAATACCTGATTGCAATACAATGTTTCCCTTTTTCAAATGTACTTTTTTAAACTTCTCATTAGAGATTGAGAAGTTCCAAACTGAAAGTATTTTGTAAAACCTGTGACTATCTCTATGCACAACCCATTTTCTTCATAATGTTTTTAACTAAAAGAATGAAAATTTCCATTTGGGGGATTTTACTATGAAGCTCTATCTTTACCTAAACCTAAACATTTCTCTTAAGGGAGGAAATCTTGTAATGGAAGGCTTTCTATTTAGCTCTAGGGAACATACATATTTTACCATTTATGCTCATTGGCTCAGGAATACTAAACCACTATTTTATAGAAGACAATCTGCTAACTCAAAATCCAGCAAAGAGAAACTCTGGCTCTTAAATTTAAAGTCCATGAGTAGGAACATGTATGGTATTAACCATTCCACTGTAAAGTAACCCAAATGGCCTACTCACCTCAGCTGTTTTGCAGATGGACAGAAGGTTAGAGCCACACACCTTGCCAGGGAAAGCATTCCATGGGAGAACACCTAAGTAAGATATACAAGTCAACCAAGGTGAGCTTCATGGAATTGTGGGGCTACATGAAGACTTTCCTTCATAGCCCTTCTTGCATCTTTAATTATCCTAGCTAAAAAATTGGATCCCACTGAAAATAAGGATTCTCTTTTCTAAATATTCACCAAAAAAATAGAAGGTAGTATTGAACAGCTATATAATCTTATCTTTGTTATTGCAATGTACTGCTTCTGGGTTGGGAACAACAGTCAAATAGAGTAGAGCAATGTGTACACCCAAGAAATCTCCCCTCACTTTCCAGAAGTTTCTTTCCAAGGGAAGAAATATCTCTAGTTTCAATAGAGAAGGATTAAAAAACTAAAGTACAGGCATTACTCTTATTTTTCCCCATAATTATTACCCTTCTTACCCTAAGTAAAGAACCAAATGTATAGTGCTTCCATAAAGGGTTAAGGAGCCAAGGTACCCATGCACTAACTCACCATACATTCTGGCATCAGCACAGAGGCTGCCTATACTGGCAGAGGTCTTGCTGGGGAAGGCAATAGACTGGCAGGTGGTCCAGGTATTGAAGTAAATGTACACAGGCACAGCAGAACAGGCAAACACCAGGAGCCACACAATGGTCAGGGCATAGGTGATGCCCACAAACTAAAACAATTGACAGGGGGTAGTTAGAAATGAGCATTAGCCTGTAGACATTAAAACACAAACTGGGAGATCCTGGAATGACATGTGCCAGAAATGGAACTAGATTCCAGGGATCTCCACCAAATGAAATTAGTAAGCAGGGCACCTCTGCCGAATGTCATTGGCAGTATCTACTAGAGGACTAGTCTCGAGTGTGACAGAGGATGGCAGGAATGGGTGGGGGTTGGAGTGAGAAGGATCCCTGGGTTAAGAGGCTTCAGGAGATTTGTTGGGCAGATAAGGTGTGAAGAAATCAAAATAGATCTTGAAAGAAAGTCGTGCCATTTCTTGCCTTAGGCTGAGCTTAGAAAATGTTTGTCACAGAACTTTTGATCCCTAGTCATTAAACAAAGCCAATAGGAGATTTAAATTTCAGATCCAAAAACAAAAACCTTTCTAAGCCAACTACTGGCCACAAAAGACATTACCGCAACCCGCAGATGTTTAGCCCTCAAAGGACCTTTAACTCTAGAGGCTGAAAATCAATGTGTGCCTCAGTAGAAACATGGATAGCCCTTAGTCAATGATGAAGCATTAAATATGTAGATTTATCCTAGTTTCCTCTGGGACCTCCAACAGTGTAGGATCCCAGAATATTTCGAATTTCACCTTGGACTCAATTATTTAATTTCCATGATTCACCCTCCCTCTCGGATTAGCTACCTATATCTCAGTTCCACGGGTAGCATTTTAGACTCTTGGGCAGTCATATTTACTCCTGTTGTGGTCCCTCCCAGGAGGGGAGTAAAGGGATACTAACAGATGGCTTAGAAATGGTCTGACTGTATAAAGCATCCTACAAAACTCATGCTTTTTATTTTGAGATGAAATTTTCTAGGGAACTTTTCAAAGGTGAGGCTAAGCCAGCTGGGCACCACGTTCTTTCTGACCTTGTTCAGCTGTAGCCATCACTTCCTCACAGAAAGGCCAGGTACTTGGAGAGGACCCAGCCTTTGGTGAGGGTGAGGCCACAGACTCAAGCCCAGTTGTCCCCCACCCCTTGTTATTGCCACAAAATCCTGAGGATGATCACCTTGTCGGGATGTCCTAGCCATTTTCCCAAACAATGACACACCCGCTCCAAAGAATGAGCTTGATGTTGGCCTCTGGAACCCCTCCCCTTCTGGCCCCCTGTTACCGTTGCGCTCAGGCCCTTGCCGCAGATGGTGGTCTTGTAGTCGCCAAAGATCTGCCTGACTGCGCCGGTGGTGTAGAAGCCCTCAGCCAACAGGAGGGCCCCATAAAGGAAGAAGAAAGAGGCAGTTCCATAGATGAAATACTGGAAGGCATGGATCCTGCATTAACAGATAGACAAATGAGACCAGAGAATCTTATTGAGAACCAGTTCCCTTCCTGCATGACTGAGGTGGATACTTGAGTGGGCACCTAAACAAGGTTAGGGAGTCCTTAGAGGAATTATTGAGCTCCATCTCCATGCTTCCAACTTATATGAATCAAAGTAAAGGAAGACAGGAAGTGTGTGGCCAGAAGCACATGCTCTTCCACCCACACCTTGCCTACCCTGTGACCTGAACAATCAGAGCAGACTGAAGTGGTGTATCAAACCAAGAGCAGTGGCCCTACTCTGCCCAGTCATTATGCCTCCCCAGAGTTCTCTATACCTACCACTTTGGAGACTCCAACTTAGTCAATGTTAACCCTACTGAACAAAAGTTAGAATGTGTGAAAGAAAACAAGGGCTGGGAGAGTGGGCTGGCAAGCAAGTAGGCCTCTCCTTTCTGAACTTGGCATTTTCCCCTTATTTAGGAGTTCAGATGTGGCAAAAGTGGAATCTGCACACAGAGGAAAGACTCAGGAATCCTTTCTAGTGCCACACTAACCCCCTACTTGTCACTAAGTATGAGTTCTGTATCTCCAAGATGGAGAAAGGGAAAAAGAGAAGGGTTTTGGTGGGATGACAGGTACTTACACATTGATGAGATACTCATAGTCCTGGTAGTTTTTGGAGAAATAGGTCTCAATTAGTTTTTCTGTACCAGTGAGGGCTTCGTGTCCACAGCCACAGAACAGTGCCACCCCAAAGAAACACAATCCCGTGGCCACCAAGGAAGCAAAGGGGGCCCCTACAAGACATCTTGCACAGCACTCTAACAAACCTGGGAAAGAAGGAGGGGAAACAATCAGGAAGGTACAATAGGAAGGTCAAGCCACTCAGACCTCTCTGCCAGACCAGTCAGACCCTGTGCTCATATGCATGGATGGAGTGTCATCCTAGAGTTCAAAAGCTGGAGAGTCTAGAGCTTTAGGCTTCTGGAATGTGAGATTGACCTCGGAACCATACTTTGTTCCATTCTTGAAAACAAATGCTTACCTTTAATTCCAGATTTTGTAGGATTTTTAAAATAATCAATACTTCAAGTAGCAAGCCAGAGAGATTATACAATCATTCTCTCCTATCTTATCATTCTGATTTGTTTGGTTTTAGTCATTTGTTGACTCTTATGGAGTGCCTACTATGTGTTTAGCATTGTCCTAGGTGTTATGTGAGATGTAAAGACATAAAAGGCAGATTCAGCCATATAGGAATCTTGTTTACCAAGTAAGAATGAGTTAGGTAGACCTGATATTTTCGACTAACAATTCCAGGCAGTCAAGGAAGTGGTTACAAAGGGTTAATGTACTTAGAGTTCCAGGAAGGGATGAGTACAGTCCAGATAGATCAGTCTTGTCAGACAAAATTTGGACCTTGAAGAGCATTCCAGATGGTGAGAACTTTGGAAATTGCATGCTCTTGGATATTCCTGAACATGGTATGAATGTGCTGCACGGAATGGTTGATTCTTCCTGGTTTAGATATGTGGAGAGCAGTCCAAAGGTGTGAAGAAAACTGACAGAGGACAGGAGATGGTAATGGGAGAATTACTATTATTATTCCCAGTAATAAAAATGCTAAATTATTTTTGAACCTTTTTTATGGCTGATCTGTCCCCTTATACTGCAGCTTAGCCAATGTTCCCATCCTCAGTTTTACACTGTGCCTCTGTCAAAGCAGCTACAAAGAGACTATACAAAGTCAGAAAACCATGAAATGTCTTTCTGGCATGACAAAAACACACTAGGACCTGGGAGCACAGGTGTCTTAAAGTGCTAACAGTCCCTGAGATTCCCAGACCTGTTGAGAAACAGGAAAGGCACACAAGGAGTCACAGGCTCCAAGAGCAGTTGTGTCCCAAGTACTAGACCCATGCTCTAAGTTGCCACATGGAGTCAAACTCAACAAATTTCAAGTAGATGACTGACTAGATGGGGAAAATATGGCTCCCTCTGACCTCTTGGCCTGATCCCCAAAAGGTAGAAGAAATACATTTTTTTCAGAAAAGAGTTCTTTATATGTATGCATATCTACATATACAAATATACATACTTATTTTATATATCTATTCATATATCATATAATATATATATAGATATGATACATACATTATTTTGTATTTTGTGTATTATATATATATGAATTATTTGTACATATATACATACAAATACAAATAATCTGCAATTGTGCTGAAAAACTGCTAGTTCAGAAAAGCATGTTGGGACTTCTTATAAAAATAAAATAAATTGTATTAATTTTTAGGTTTGGATTTTTATACAAAGCTTACTTGTCCATACCAGGGTACCAGTGACTAAGGGAGTCCTTTGCCTGACCCTCTAAATACCACTATAGTTTCGTTTTAGCCCTGAGTGCTTGACCATCTGGTGATTCACATGGCAGAATTGCATCAAAGTGAACTGGTTCTGAAGGACCAAATTATCTCTATCATGGGAAAGTTGAGCTAGATGCATTTGTCTCTGTTCTCAGAGCCACAAAATGAGTGAGTCTTATACCCATCATCCCTTAAAATGACAGTCCTTCCTTGATCCTCAGAGAGCCTCTTCCTCAAAAATTCTTGTATATGACATCAGAGATTAGGCTTGGAAGCCCAAGCCAAGCAAAGTAAGTAGTTAACATTTGCAGCAGAACTAGATTTCTTTTCCAAGAACTGAAGCACTGCTGTCAGAAAACTTGGCATCAATTGGAAGCCATTTGTAGCTGTGATGCCGTAAAGGAAGGCAGAGTTTACTTAGCATAAACTTTGCAATAGTGTTCAGTAAAAGTGTCTCATCATCAGAGCAAGCCCATCGTGTGTGTGTGTATGTGCACATGCACACATATACATGCATGCATGCAAATGTGCATACACATGCATGTTTATAGCAGAGAGAAAAATAATAGCATTTGAAATTGATCATTATTCTTAGGAAACATTCCAGAAATTTTACAACAGGTTAAGATACTAGATGCATCCAGTAAGTCAAGAAAAAAAAAAGGATCTTGGAAATAAACAGTGCTGCCATTTTCCCTCTCTGTCTATCCAACTTTTTCCTACCCCCAAACTCTTAGACTCTTCTAGTAAAGAAGGTCTCTGAAGCCTGGGGGTGGGAGTGGGGAAGGTCAGTGATCCCACTGTTCCCTCTCTCCCTAGCACAGGGTCAGGGATTGGACAGAGCCCTCCGTAGCTCCCCCAGACAAAGAAGCCTTGTTTCTCCCAGAGATCTCAGGAGCCTCATTGGTATTCTGCAGGGGCCCACAGGCCTGGGGGTGGGGAAGGGGTCAGACCCAGAGAACAATGGCAGAACTGTTTGTTTAGAGTAAGGAGAGCCATCCATCCCAGCAAGTGACTATCCTGTGCCCACTCACTCACCCCAGCTTTTTCACCCTGGGAAGCACTAAATGGTGGTGCAGGTGTGATCAGGGATAAAGGAACTTGAACTCTTGCTAACTCTTGATAACCAGCAAATTTCAGTTTTAGCTGATGCCCACTCCAAGGTTGTAAAGATGAGGGGAAATCCTCTTTACCATATCTGATCCCTTGATCATCATCCACATAATAAGAGTATCATATGTATTGTTTTTACTGCGTGATAAAGGGCTAGACCTTGTGAGCAACTCTGAATCATCAAGTGATACTCTTCTTTTTCACATTAATTTTTCTTCTACTGTCTTAGAGCTCAAATGACTTAGCAAGTCTTTTTCTGCTCTACTACCACTCAAAGCAAGGTACAAGAAGGACATAGATTTTAATGAGTCTCTAACATGGAGTCAGAAATAAATGTCTCTAGATAAATCTATCGCTGTTGAGCTATAAACAGTTCAACAATATTAACATAAGCATCAGATGTCCATGTCTTCACAATCAAAATGAAATGTTTGTTCTGGGGTGCATTTAAGTTCATTAGAGGTGAAGAATCTGTCAGTCTGTCCAAGTAAAAAAATCAAATTTTGGGTTCCAGCTGGGAAAAACTCAGAACATGTAAGAAATGTTGTCTTCATCAAAGTAGCTCAAAATAAAAATATTCTGAGAAGGATCCATTCGGTATACTTTCATTTTTCACAGCCCAAGAAATGTCCATAGGAATGAGAACAAGAGCCTAAAGTCACAGGCTCTCCATTTCAGAATCCTTCATGTTTGGAAGGGTAATGGTGTGATTCAGAAAGGCTGTGAGGGATTCTGGAAGAGTTCTTTGTCTCTCTCAAGAGACAGTCTCACATTTTCCAAGCTAAGTAGAGTCTGAAACCTAGTGGAGTTGACATAACAAAAAGTATATAGTAATAATATTATCCAAGGCAACTCAGTTAGATTAACCCAACTAACTTTGACCGGAGGTCATAGAGAAAAACAACAACTTCCCCATGGTTTTCCTTTCATTTCTGTTGATGTGGATTCAGTACAGTTATTAAGCACATTAGCAGTAACCTAGACCCTATGAGAGACAAATGGGAATCATACAGCCCAATCCCTTTCTTCAAAGACCTTTCAGTCTTTTTGGGAAAGATAAACTTATATCTGTGAATCAGAGACCAAAGCTACCTATCATCTTGTGTTAAAATGTGTATAACCAAGTCCTGTGGGCAAAATGTAAGCAAAGAGGAAATATTCAGTGTTGGCTAGATTTATCTGCAACCTCCCAAAACTAGTCTAATCTGTGATAAAACCCCACTGCCCTTCACAGGAGTCTGACAAAGATTAACAGGACTGTTGTGACTCTTATTCAGATCCATGTCCATTCAAGAGACTGTGTTGATCCTGATGTTTTCTCTTTAAGCAGGAGCCATGAGCTCCCAAGCTCTCCCTCCTTTTCCCTGTCCTGGGAATTGCCTCAAGGACCAGCTCTATGATGGAAATTCAGTGTGAATCTGGGAACTTATCAAAGGGAGGAGAGGAAGGGCTTCATGGAAAGAGATGATAGAAAGAGACCAATTGTGCCTTGTACAATTCCCAGCCTGTCCCTTGAATCCAGCTAACAAAGGGAGAGATAGAACCCTATACAATAGAGCTAAACAACAGGCAGGCAGGCTCACTGAGTGAAAAACTGGCCCTATCTCCCTAGGTCTCTAGTCTGTACTACAGTCTTACCCTCCTCCCAGAACCCACCCCTTAACCTCATCCCATGAACAGAGGCCTCCTTGATGGGGCCTATAAGCAGTTGACAGGGCCAAGATGCTAGAGCAGCAGTGACTGGTACTGGGGATGGATGGAGATCAGTGGGTGGGTTCTAGGAGTAAAACAACAATCATCAGGAGGTACCAGCAACAAAGACTTTTGCTTCTGGTCTTATCCTTGTCATACAAAGCCCTGCCTATAATCTTGTCTTTCCTACATGAAATCAGCACTTAAACCACATTCAAAGGCTGGACAGGGGCCCTGTAGTCACTAGGTCATGAAAATCCAAGCCTGCTGGTTAGATAAGTCATGTAGACAGAGTTAAATCAAAAGGAATCTCAGCCTCCTATTTCAATGGGTATTACTATTACTATGGCAACAGCATCTGCACCACCTGGTTTCCTATACTCCCTGCTCCTTCCCAACACACACACACACACACACACACACACACACACAAAACCAATTTATGCCCAAACATTGGGAGGCTACTGTAGAAGCTTGATTGTTAAACTCTATCCATGACATACTGTCTTCACCTTGCCCACGTATGGGAAGGTGAAAAAGAAGCAACTGACACTAAGCTAAGAGACAACAGTTTCCAAACCTTATTCTTTAGGTCAGTCTCTTACCAATTTATCCTCTCTTCTTGGTTGCAGGGTAAAGATGATCTGGGGAACTTTGTTGTCTTCCTTGAGATATCACTATTTTTCCGAGTCCAACCTGGCAGAGAGCTCAGAGGCCAGCACAGAGAGATCTGAGAGATCACCCATAGGACCATTTAAAAATATCCAGGGAGGAATTCATCCATCAGTACTTACTGAGCTATTGATGTACGTTTGGCAATGGGTAGGTACTGACAGTGAGAAAGGAAGGAAAAGCTGCTCTGTTTGCATGCCATGGCTGAAGTGGTCTTTCCTGATCATGTCACTGCCCTGACTAGATCTTCCCTGGACCTGAATTTCTGTGGGCAAGGAGGGCCTTTCTACAGTTGCTTTCTTTCAAGACTAAGAATTATACCCTCATGATGGTTTTCAGGGCTTCAGGATAATACACGAGAAAAGCAACAAGAGAAAAAAGATACCACTGGCTGAGGTTCTGCCTCACTGGGTTTAAAGACTATATTTCCCCTCCCATCCATCTCCCAGAGGTTTCTTGACCCTTGTTACTACTTAGATAGCTTTGAAAGAATAGCTCTAGTTGTCAGGCTGTTTAGTAAACTGGCTTTCTTAGTGCAGAGCCAGGATGAAAGTCCCTTAAGGCAGAGCAGACTTTTATATCTACCTGGCTGTCTAAGAGCTCCTCTGGCTCTGCAGGGTCAAGGTGAGGAGTGGGCTACAGAATGCTGTCTGTGATCATTTCAGTAAAGTGTCTCTAAGAAGAATAAGTGAATGTGCTGGTTTGGATCTGGTTTCTCTTTAGCTCCTAGCATTCTTGCAGCATTCTTGGCATCGAGTGGGATTCAGTTAGTGTTCAGTCATTTTGTAAAACTGGACCCCTACTCTGCCTCCACACTTTTTGCATGGGCTACACCCACTTACTCTGAGACAGCCAAAACTACACTGTTCGGCAAACAGCCACCTTTGGAGGGAAATATCAGAGTCTGGTTACCAGGGTAACAGCCACTATTCTCAGACAACAGTCTTACAGGAGCCAATGTCTTGCTGCTCAGTAATGGCATTGTGCTATTGAACAGAGAATAATGAGCTACTGCTCTTTGGCTCTTTTCCGGTTCCATTGTTATCCCAAAGATTTATTTAGAACATCCTCCTCCCAAGTTAGGATAAAGTTTAAAGAACTATCACTTCCCCCATAAACTTTTTGTGCATACTACTGAATTCAGTGTTCCTCTTTGCTTTCAATCCTACAGGATTCTATATGATTGAGGTAGTGAGCTCCCTGTTCCTGGAAGTGATTAAGAAAAAAAACTGTAGAAATGTTTAATTGGTTGTTGTTAAAGGGACTACTACATTATATTTTGGCTCAGATAGCTCCTGAAGTTCTTTCCAACTACAGATTTCATGATATAATTTGTCTACTACAACTGTTAAACAGTTACACACTTTCCTCCCCTGAGGAAGTAATATTCAGTACCCTTCTTGACTCCGGTCCATTTTAAAATCACAACCTATTCAAACAGCTGCCCTGACATCAGATAAGTTTTCTGATGTTACCTTGGGCAGGAATTGAGTTTCTCCAATATTCACCTTTTACCTGGTCATACTCAATTGGTCAAACGATTCTTACCCAAGTGCACAAAGTGCAGACAAAGAAAACTCAACCATTTTGGAAAAAATAAGAGTCAGCCTGTACATGAGCTATTGTATAATAATTGGTATTATCGTTATTTACAATGGTTATGCAACTTGGCCATTTTTAAAGGACTTTTGCATCATTATTACTTGATTTTCACAACCTTGAAAGTAGACAAAACAGTTATTGTGATTCTTATTTCCCAGATGAAAAAGTGATAATTTCCACTGACCTACCTAAGATCACAAAGTTCATATGTGGAAGATCTAGGATTTAAACTTGGTTGTATTGACTTCTAATTCAGTGCTCTGCCATATTAATTATCCTACCTGATTACATGCTGAAGAGAGCTATCTCAAAGTTTCAGAATAAAACAAACTAAAAGCTGACACTTCCTGGATGTTGCTGGAGACTTCTGGGTACTACATTTGATGGTGATTACACAGGACAATCGATTCTCATTTTATTTAGGATGCATTCAAGCCACTACTCTTGTTCTACCAAGTGTGAGCAATGTCTACATGTCTCTGTGGCATTCTGGGTGGACAGGGACCCTTGTGCTCTGCACACCTTGCTCTGAATAGACACTACTAGAGATCAGACCTCATAGGTTCTCTCTTTGTTCATGGAACCTGGAGAAACCCCCAGTACTCAACCAAATTAACCAGAGCCCTAAGGTCCCAGCAACCTCCTTGTCATAGCAGAAATTTAGAGTTTGGACTATGTTCTTAGGAAGGCTAAATCTGTGATATTTGCTAGATATGGCCACCATACATGTGCACACATGCGCATGCACACACTCACACACACACACACACACCCCTACTCATATACATTGTCCATGGTAAAGCCGTTGAAGACTTTATTTTCATTTTCTGAACTTAAGATTGGCCTCCTTGGCCATGTCCAAGCCTGAATTCATGTTGCCTCGTTCTCTGATTTCCTACTACATCCAAACAGGATTCAAATTTTGTATCAATCAAGCAATTATTTAGTACATCTGAAGGGTACCCAACAATCAGTTGCCTCCAGCAGAACCAAGGATGGCAGCTGACCTACCCATTATCAGAGCCTGGGAACCAGGGAAAAAAATAAGGTAGAAGGAAGTGAGGGGGTAGAAGGACACATGACAACATCCAGCCCACTGGGCACTCTCTCCAACAATCTGTGGGACTCTCCACATGCTTCTGGAATTCTTTAGCAATAAAGCACCAATCTCAATACAGCAGAGATGGAGTTAATCTAATTGAGTACTAGGAATTTAAAAAAAAAAAAAAAAGTGGCAAAACGCAACTCATTTAAACCATTCAAAGCCCCAAACTCCAAAGTCAGAAATACTATTGCACATTCCTGTGCCTGCTTAAATCTTCCATGCTAAAGTTTTTGAAACTCACCCATGTCTTTGGGACTCTGACTCCAACTGTAGCCGGCTGGCTAGTCTGCTTTGCGGCTAACTTTGTTCAGCTGGAAGGATCCTGGTCTCTCCAGTCTCCTTCTTCGGTCCTTTACTTTTTCTCTCTGAGTATCTTTGTCCTCTTCTCCAGCAATGAAAAGGGCTTTCTGATTGACAGCCAACCCCCTTAAAGGGACATGACTGCTTTCCTCCTCCCCTCCTCCTCCCCTTCTCCTCCCCTTGTCCTCCCCTTGTCCCCACCTCCTCAGAGATACTCCCTTCTCGAAAGGATCCATCTTCTCTTTTCTGCTTTTCACTGCCAATTTCTTTTTTTTTTTCCTAAGCCTTGCCTATGCGGAATTTCACTTTGCTTCAGAGACATCTGGAAATGTGGTTTGGGGATGGAAATAAAAAAAAAGAGGTCCTGGGAACCTCCAACTGATACTTGGATCTATTTGCTGTAGGATGGGGCAGTACAAGTGTCAGAAGCCATGGAAGTGGTAGCTTTAGTGAGGGGGTCAAGGTCAAAAACATAGATGCTATCTTCCAGAGTCCTTCCAACTCTGACCCCAAACCCAATCCTCACTCATATATGCCATTGGCCCTCTCCACATTTCCCCTCTCCCCACTCAGCTTCAGAAACACAACAGAGAAGAAACATTTGTCTTTTTAAATAATATCCTCCAAATCCTCCAGCTGAACGAGGACAAAATACAATCTGTTGATTCCACAAACAGATTGTGACCAAGCAGAGGAAGGCTAGCATTGTATAATTTTATTGAGAGGATAACAGAGACCTGGACGGGTGAAGGGGAGATCTGTGCAGGTTCACTGAATAGACTCAAGTAAATGTCAAAGTTAGGAATGTGGGTGATTTCCAACGAGGATAATTGACTTTGAGAAAAGTCAGAAAGATGATCTGAGAATCAGGTAGTCAATATCCCATCCTGAGAATGTAGCATCATCAGAGAGCTGAGGCCAGGCTAGTCAGAGGCAGGGAGGCTGTGGGTTGGGTTGAAGCAGTGGGTGCCACTGAGGGTGGAGAGAAGAAGAAAGGCAATCTCATGCTTGCCTCAGAGAAAGAAACACTACGGGGAAAAAAAAAATGGCTAAGCAGCAAAAATATGGGACTAATATATGAAAACTGCCTTACCAATAATAGTTGTTTCTAATAACCATGAAGGTATTTGAGTGCCAAAACAGATTAGCCTGGCAAGGTTTTCCAAAAGATGTGAATCTTAACCAGTGTCTATCCAGGCTCTTTGCTATTCTTTATCCTTTCAGGAGCCTCAGAAAGGCATAGATCTCTTGAACTTGAGTCCCGTGTTTTCCCACGGATGGCCTGTAAGGAAACTGGTTGGCATATAACTGGAGCAGTACCTGTTGGAAGACTCCAGGGAAAAAAGGTATGAGCCCCCAGAATTTTTCCTATGGCTTTGCCTTGGGTCAGAGAGGAGAGGAAGGAGGTACCAAGCAGAGCCTAGACTCTTTCTGTGGAGGAAGAGAGGCAAGATTGTGTCTTATTGTTTTCTCTTTGAGCTGTGACCTTGGACTTTTTTCTGGCTTGGGCTCTGCTGTTAGGAAAAAGATAAGTCTTCTACAGATGCCTCTGTGGGTCCACTGGGGTCCTGAGTCCTGCAGTGTTTGAGGCTTGTTCAGAATTCGAGAACCCTAGATCCTTTGCTCTTATACCAGCCCCAAGGAGAAAGGATCTCTATAAATGTTGCCCCTCCTGCAGAACTGTATAGAAGTAGCTTTCCAGAGCAGACCAGACTAAGGCCATATGACTGAGGGTAGAGGGTCCCAGGACCCCTGACCTCACCAGCCCTGCTTTCTAGCCATAGACTCCGTTTACTGAGGAAGCTGAGTCTATGTAGGATTGTGCCCAAAATTAACTTCTGGATGGTTCTTGTCAGAATGTCCCTGGAGGAGAGGGAGAACAAGAGCAAGAAATCACCAAATGCGTGTCTACAGCTCCTCAGATGACAGAAGAGACTGAGTCCAGAATTTGGAGGTTCTGATTTAGGGATGAGAGAGATGATTTTCATGGCTCAAATAAATGAGACAGCCCTGAATGCAAGGGAGATTGCTTGGGCTGAGCCCTCTCATAAACTTGCCCCTGGATTCTCAGCAGCAGCTCTGGGGACCGCTAGGCTACTCAGAAGAAAAGATGTTCCCAATAAACCCAAAGACAACAAATTTTCAACCATGTTCACCTAACACACATTTATCTTCTCCTTTTCTCCATCTCTGTTGCCTTCCTATACATTTTGTGTTCTCCCCAAGTCTCTGTCTCTGTGTCTCTGTTTCTCTATGTGTATTTGTTTCTCTGTCTCTCTCTCTTTCTTTTTCTCTCTCTACACTCCTTGATGGAGTATCTTTTCCTGTCTCCACCTTGTTCTTATGCCCAGGGATGGGAAAGGGGCTTGGCCAGGTGACTGTGGCATGCTCACTGTCCCCAGTGCCTTAAGATTCACAGCTCTCTAAAATCTAGTGTGTGGCCCTGGCCAGTTTGGCTCAGCGGTTGAGCCTGCGGACCAGAGTTCTGAGTTCGGTTTCCACTAGGGGCACGTACCACAAAACAAAACAAAACAAAATAAAATAAAATAAAATAAAATCTAATGTGTGTGTTGCAGTCACTCTGTAGTCCTAACACTCTGCCTCAGCACCTACTAACTACCTCTCTGCTGATCCTTTCACATAGCCCTCAGAGGGTTTCTTTCCAGGCCCCTAAGGGTTGTTTTTTTTTTTAAATCCACCCACCCTCACCTATTTCTGTGATTCTACTTCCAGTGGCTCTGCTGGGTGCCCTTGGCAAAATGTTTTCAAGTTCAGCTGGGTCCCTAGCAGTGCCCAGGGATTCCTCAAGAGGGCACTGCCAGTTTTCTTGGTGGCAGCCTGCTGCCTGCACTTTGTGTCTTTGGAAACAATGCAGGATTGTATGAAAACAGTAAACAGTTTGCTTCATGCAATTCTGAGGATCTGGACCTTCTTGATAATAACTTGCTTTGGTTGTGCAGCTTTCTTGCAAATAACTCCAAAATACTTAAATATTAGCTCCACTCTGCTCTGTGATCCTATAGTACCTGGTTCTTGAAGGTCACTGGGCAAGTGGGCTCACTTTGCTCCATTATATAGACTGAATTCTGAAACTCAGGGAATTCCAGTTAATTTCTTCTAGAAAACTAAATAGGTGCTCAAGGGCCCAATTTGACGGTCCACTTCTCCATGTCCACATGAAAGATCATTGACAGCCAGAAATCACCTGCTAGCATTTGAGCTCTCAGAACAAATTTAGGAAGGCAAGTGGCTTCTTCTTACAGCTTTTCTAGCCCTGGCACAGAAGGCTGGCTGGCAAGCAGGCAATATATTATGCCCTATGTACTTGCCAATAGAACTTTCCACACCCAACTTCATGCCGATTGGCTTGACCATGTCTTTCTGGCCAAGAAAACAGAGGGCTAAGGGCCAGAGATGTCACACTTTGAGCTGGCATGAGAAGAGGGACTGGAAGCTGCTCTTCTTTCTCTCCTGAAGATTCAGGGAACAGTGCAAGGATACATGGGGGCAAGTGATGAGTTGAATGTGTATATGGGAAGGGGGATGCCCATGGCTTCTGGTGCAGTGAAGGGTAGAGTGGAAAGAAAATAGTCAGATTAATAAGATCAGGAAAAAAAGTGCCTGGGGAGCACCAAACAGCTATTAACAGCATGAAGAAATCAGATGCCCACATAACCCACCTTCATCAACATGAATGCTTGGCTGGCTTTGGCACAGTGGCCCATGCAGAGAGATGACGTATTTGATAAGATCTCTGAGTACAGCAGAAATACTACTAATATCCTTGGGTGCCAAATACTCAGTTAACTCCTAAGGACTAAAGTTATATGTTCCATTTTCCTGATGGGGTACAGAAGCAGCTTTCCCAGTGCCACTCAGCAGGCAAGGGACAGAGCCACCTCTAGAAAATACCTCTCTCTAGACTCGCATTGCTTGGAAGTTGCTTGGAAGGTTGTTCTGCTCCAAAAGAATGTTCAAACAGAGAGAATCTTCCCTGAGCCAGAAGAGCCAGGGGGAGGAAGGATAAGCTTCAGGCTACTGTGGCCTGAGTTTCCAACTCTCTGCACTTCTCAAGCTAAGCAGGAGGCCCATGTTAGAAATTCAGGTAGGACAGTTTGTAGGATCAATGAGATTCAAAATCAGTCAGTGGGGATCAGATGACACTAAGAATTTTGTTATAATTGCTAGGCGTGGCAATAGCATGGTAAGAATGGTTTCTAAAATGTTCTTTGTCAGTTAGAGATGCATAGAGAAATATTCATAGGTGAAATGTAATAATGTCTGAGATTTTTCTTCACCAGAAAATTATAGTAACAAGCTTAGATAAAATACTATTGACCAAATATTGAAAATTTCTTAGTCTGGACAATGGGAACATGGAGTTTTATTATATTATATTATATTCTCTACTTTGTGTATGGTTAAACTCGAGGTCAGAAAAAAAGAATTTTTAGAGTTAAGATTTAAACTAGCCCAGAGGGTTAAAAGAGAACATTTCCAAAAGAAATCTCTGATATTTCTGAGAGGATGTTTACAGCCTGGTAAGAGTGGCTGCTTCTGGGGAAGGGGACTGGGTTCTTGGAATAGGAGGGAGACTTTTCATTCTATGCTCTTTGGTACGATGAGGACTTGTAATTATATGTATTTCTTACTTTTGCTATGGAAAAATTACATTTGAAAAGTCCCTCCGGAAGATTGAAGGACAGCAGTCCACAGGTGCCTCTGGTTCACTTCACTGCGGCAGATGAATCCGCACCATGGCAGGTTGGCCAGCCCCCACTATCCCCACACACCACCCAAACTACCTACACCATTCTTCTGCCTGTGTCTCTGAAACACTTAACTATTTCAAAACATGGCTGTCTACAGCCACATGAGAGGAACCTCAGAACACCTTCCCAAGGCACACAGCTGGATAGGAAAGGGATTGCTCTTGCCCTACTACCCATGGGAGGAGAACTATGAGCCTTTGAAAGCAATAAATGTCCCCAGCCCAAGAGGTCACTCCTTCTGCCTTTCTTCCTTGCTTCTCTACTGACCCTATGAACAGTAAGGGCTATGTCTGCCACTAAAATGTCGGGCAGCTGCCCAGGACTCCTCCTTTCAAAGCCATTGCCCCGGACTGCCTTTTCAGAGATGTAATTATACTCCCTCTAAGTCACCATCATCATCAAAGTTTACTGTCCATTTCTGAGAAGCCAGGCCAAGCCCTTCAGCTCTGGCTGTTTGGCTGGGTAAAAAGAGTTATTGTGGGCTGTGGGTGACTCTTCAACCCAAAGCTAGGCTCCTATGGGAGCAGATTTGATAATACTCAAGGCCACGGTATCTTCCTTGGAAAACTGTGCCAGCAGCCGGATTGGAGAAGAAGTTCTCTTTGCTGAGAGCTGTGAACTCCAGGTAAGCACAGATCATGGTGCCAGAGCTTAGAGCAAATGCCCTAAGAAGAGCCGCCTCTTGGCTAAGGTCATCCTTCTCCCCTACCCAGGCCAATCCCAGGAGGAGGCCTGGATAGCCGCTCCCCTTGCCAGCGTGGATTCCTCCTATCACTGAGTAGTAAGCAATAGTATGGGGAGCCCCAACCCTCCAGCTATTCCTCCCCTAGGTGCTCCACTGGTATAGGATTTTCTCTGTGATAGCCAGCAGGGCTGATGGGCACTGGGCCCTGGGGCTGAGGCTGTTGGAAGGCTCCTTCAAGCTGCTGTCTTCCCCAGCCCCCAAAACACAGAAGGATGACTACACTCCTCCATCCTGGCCTGCTCCTTTCTAGGCTGCAGATACCTAGCCCTCAGAGGAAAATGAGGATTTTTTAAGCACAGTTAGTCCTGAATCATACAGTCTAAGGTGCTATTTCCCCAAGGACCCTCCAAAGAGTGTTTAACACGCTCCTTGGGTTATCCTTGAAAATCCTCCAACATTTCTATAGCATTGCAATTATTTCCACAGGCTGAATCCAGCAGTTCTTGGAAAGGTTTCAAAGGGTAGAGTGGCAGTAGTTTCCCTTACCCTTTGTCCCTCCCCATAGCAGAAACTTGAAGAAAAAGAAGGAAATCCTCACTTCGCTGTGAGCCTAAGCTACAAGCCTAAAGAGCAAGTAGGGCTCTCCATTCTGAGGCAAGAGATACCCAGCTGTCTTCAAATTTCATCAAAAAGGGGGACATAGAGATGGTTGGTGGATGCTGGGGTGGGGTTGGCTATCCCAGTTAAAGCTGGGTTTGGAAAGAATAGCTAGTCCTAGGTTTCCTGGGAATAGCCCTCCTCTCACTGCTGATAACTAAGGAAGAGGGAAGTCACTAGAATTGCAGCATGAAGGATTTTAGCTAGATACCAAGTGGACCTTCCAGATGATCAGGGCTCTTTTTGAGCAGTGGAGTATAGTGATTAAGAACATAAACTCTGAAATCAGGTATCTGGACTACCAAATACCAGCTCTGTGACTTTGGGCAATTCAACCTCTCTGAGTATCCATTTTTTTTTATTTCTAAAAAAGTTATAATAATAGCCTTGGCCAGTTTGGCTCAGTGGTTGGAGCGTTGGCCTGCAGACCTGAGAGTCCCGAGTTCAGTTCCTGCTAGGGGCACGTACCAAAAAAAAAAAAAAAAAAAAAAAAAAGTTATACTAATAGTAGTGATCTCATGGGGTATTGAGAAGATTACACAAGATAATGAACATAACATATTTAGCAAAATGCCTATGTTAAGGTACAATAACAATAATGATAATAATGATAATAACCAGGTGAGGTGACAGTATATTTTAAAATGGTACATTTAACAAATAGAGACTCAACATTAGTGATCTATAAAACCAACACCTTACACATCCAGGATTCCTAGACTTCCCCAGAACCTGTCCATGTTTAAAACAGCCCCAAGGAAATGTGCTTGGTACTGAAACTCTCTGAGACTCATCTAGCAGTATAGGCACATAGGGGTCTTCCAACATCTCCACCTCCTCTATGTCCCTCACTAGAGTAACTAACTGCCTCAATTTGCCAAGGTTTCCCACAATGTGGGAATTTCAGTGTTAAAACTGGATAAGTCCCAGGAAAATCAGGACAAGTTGGTTAGCCTACATCAGCATACTAGCATGGCCATAAGCACTGCGCTTAAAGCAGTTCCCTAGGGGGCTACTGAAAACAGCAAGGAAATTCTAAAAGTCTCCCCCCACACACACACTCCCCACTCTCTGAATTACGCTTGCCAGATAAAATACACATGCCTATTCAATTTGAATTTCGGATAAACAACGAATAATTGTTTAGGATAAGTATGTCGCAAATACTGCTTGAAATATATTTATACTGGAAAATTATTTTGTTGTTTATCAAAAAGTCAAATTTAACTGGGAGTCCTGTATTTTTATTTGCTAATTCTAGCAACCCCCAAAGTAAGGACAGTCTTCCATGGCAAGCCAAGCTGGCTTCTGGGGAGGGAGCCAGAGGAATTGCTAGGGCAACCTCAAACAAGAAAGCATGGTTCCCTATGAACACGCTTCTACTCTGCATTTCAGCCACCAATTCCTTCATCTTGTGAGCCTTGTGGGGTGGAGGCGGGCAGCCAAACCTAACTCTAAGGAAGATCGTTTGGGGCAAGGCAAGATGCCATGGGCCCTGCGGTGGTCTGCATAATGAAGTGCTTAGGGGTTCGGGCTTTGTAGCAGGCCAGATTGAATTCATACCACACCCCAGCCTACACATAGCACAGTAAGTAGTGATTGTTGTTAATATTTAGAGCCTGACCTTCCTCCTGTTTATCTTCTCTCTTCTTTTCTTATCCTGTATCTAGCCCTTTGCTGGGCTTTGAGGGGAATACAGAGAAATGGGAGGATTTATGGATACAGCCCTTTATGATGAACTTTATAGCCTCTTCTGGAAGATACATTAGAGACATTGACCAAATGGAGACTCAGACACAACTAACATTAAGCACCTACCTGTACTTGGTCCACCCTACGTGCACATGTAAGCCAGATGCTAGCAGAGGACCAGCCTGTCCTTTCAAAGTTAGATAAACTGGGTCAGGCCCTGATGCTATCTCTTGTCAGGGAAGTCTACCATCTTCCTCAAGATTTCTGAGAATTCCAAGGAAGCTCATAATAGCATGACTAATTCTGGTTCTGAAATTGGGCTCCTAATGAACTTTTGATTCACATCTAGTTCATCTTCCATAGCCACTAACTTCTTTCTACTTTTTGTCACACTCGATTGGGAATGCTGCTTTTCTTCCTGGGTTTCTATAAAAACCTCTCACATGAAGGATTCGTGCAAGAAACAGAATTCATCAAGCTTTGGGTAGATGGAGGGGACATATGTTATAGCAATACAAACAATTAAAAACTAATTACTAACATTCTGTATTTAAAAGTTCTTGGCAACACTACTACCTGGACTTTCTCTGCAAACTCCATCTTCCTGCCATGGATCCACTCTTGCTTCTTTCTCCCCTTTTCCATTTCCTCTTTTTCTTCTCTGTTCCACCCCAAATTCATGTTTATTTCTTATGAAGAGCAGTTCTGCTACACATATGACATCTTCCAATTCTTTCAGAGTTTTTTCTTCCCAAAATCGGCTTATCAGAGTATTTTCCTTAAAAAAGACTGCCCCCCCTTCTTAAATGAAACCTTGATGTCAACTAAGAAATCATTTTATCAGCCCCTCCTCTTGCACAAAGACAATCCCTGTTAATTTCACAACACATGAGGTAGAATTGTTATACTCATGAGTAAATTGAGGCTAATGAAACCTACAGCTAGCACTGGAAGAGCTAGGATTCAAACCTAGTTCTTCTAAGTCTGAGTCTAGTGTTCTTGCCATTACTCATGAGCATTGCTGCAGGGAGAATATATTAGATAATGGTAAAGTGAGTACTACAAACAATTAGAGAACAAATATACCAGGGATGGGGTTGGAGAAATTGCTCTCAGGTGGAAGAGTCCCTAACCCAGTGAGGGGAGAAGGGAATGGGGAGGGTCTCCTACCCATTCTCAGCCTCTTCCTCAGGCTTGCTCTAGAGCCACAAAAGCAGTGCTCTCTGTCTACAACAAAATCACAGCCACTGAGATTCACTAGGCAGCTGGATTTCTGAGTTGTTCTGTCTAGGAGCCACTTCAGACACAATCTAGCTATCACACTTTTGTTTTGCTTTTTTAAAAAATATTATCTCTTGCCCTGGCCGGTTTGGTTCAGCGGTTAGAGCGTCAGCCTGCGGTCCTGAGAGACCCGGGTTCGGTTCCCGCTAAGGGCGCGTACCTCAGTTGCAGTTTGTCCCCGGCCCTGGTCGGTTGTGCGGGTGGCAGCCACTCGATGTGTTCCTTTCACATCGATGTTTCTCTCTCTCTCTGTTCCTCTCTCTCCCTCCCATTCTACCTGAACAAAAAATGGAAAAATGTCCTCGGGTGAGGATAAAATATATATATATATATATATATATATATATATATATATATATATATATAATCTCTTTATTAATTTTAGAGAGAGGGGAAGGGAGAGGAACATAGATAGAGACATTGAAGAGAGAGAACATCAATTGACCACCTCCCCCATCCCCCCCACTGGGGATCGGACCCACAACCTGGGCATGTGCCCTGACTGGGAATCAAACTAGCGACCTCTTGGTGCATGGGTTGATGCTCAACCACTGAGCCACACCGGCCGGGCTTGTTTTGCTTTTTAAACAAATTTTACTTCCAGGTTTTACAGTAGCCCAAAGAAGTGAATACAGTTACTATGTCCAATCTACAGACAAGCAAACAATATCAGAGAACTCAAGTGACTTGTCCAAGGTCACACAGCTTGTAAGTGGCACAAACCAAAATGCAGGCTCTCTGACTTCAGGTGCTATCAATGCCCCTCAGCCAAAGACTACCAGAAGTACATCTGGGGTTAATCAATTTGGGTTTATTGTTCATTACAGCAAAGGGAGACACGCTAACACTCCAGGTATGTGTTCTCCCTTGCAGCAACAAGCAATAAACCCAACTTGCTCAACTCCAGGTGTGCTCCTGGTGGAATTTGGCTGAAGGGCATTGACAGAAATGGAGGTTCACTGAGATTCAGCTGAAGCCCTCACTACCTTGGACCCAGATTGTCCTCTTTGTAATAGTGACCACATTTGAGACTCTTTGTGTCTACCTGTTTGAGTTGCCAAATTGCCCATATCTGGGAGATAAGTCCACACTGAAGTGAGCTCTGATATTTCAGTAAAGTCTTACTTAGGATTTATTTTGCTTTTGTAAGAATGAGATCCCTTGGGCTAATTTTGATTATCTGTTTGTATTTGTATTATTCTTTGGTGAAATAGTTTTCCAGCCTTATAACACATGCTCCTATAGCCTGTCTGCTTGTCTAGAGTCTTTAATGTTATTTGTTTATAAGAGGAAAAATCAATAGGGAGAAGATGGCATAGATTCAATAAACTTGTTCTTGAGCTGGCCCTGGGCACTGAGTTCAGACAGTCTCCTCAGACCAGCATCCTTCAGACAAAATTTATCCAAAGTTATCATTTCAAAACCTTATAAAGACTTCTCAATCTTGTTTTTGTCCCTGAGACTTGCTTTCTTTAGTTTTTCTTGGCCCCTAATTGGTGGCAATTGATTTTTGGCCAAATGCTAGAGACACAAAGTTCCACACCATCATCTTCACAGATGGTTGAGTTGTCATGGGGTTTTCTCAGTCTAAAAATGCACCTCTTTGAGGGTTGGGGGGGGGAGAGATAAACCAAAGAACTTACATGCATAACCAGTGGACATAGACAATAGTTTGGGGGAAGCAAGAAGGGGGTGAAAGCAAGGAGAAGGGGGGGTCAATGGGAGAGAAAAGTAATACTTTCAACAATAAAGATTTAAAAAAACTACTAGAAATGAAAAATAAATTCAGTAAAGTAGCAGGAAAAAAATAAATATCCAGAAATCAGTCGCATTTTTATACACCAATAATGAACTATCAGAAAAAGAAACTAGGAAAACAATCCCATGTATAGTTGCATTCAAATATATATATTTGAATTACAGGTTAAACAACTGCTTCGTTCATGTCTTCTCCCCATAATGCTAACTTATCTGGTTATCCCCCTTACTAGAACAGTTCAGCAGGGACATTTAAAATTGCAATGGCGCCCTGGCTGGTATGGCTCAGCGGTAAGAGCATCACCCACAGACCAAAAAGTCCCGGGTTTGATTCAGGCCAAGGGCACGTACCTTGGTTGAGGTTCGTCCCCGGCCCCAGTTGGGGTTGTGCAGGAGACAACCAATCAATGTGTCTCTCTCATGTCAATGTTTCTCTCTCTCCCTCTCTTCCTCCCTCTCTTCCTCCAGCTCTACCTGAATATTAATGTAAAAAATATCCCCGAGTGAGGATTAAAAATAATAAAAACATAAAAATAAATAAATTAAATTGCAGTGGCATCTTTGTCATTGTCCACATAGACCTTTACTAACCATTCTTAAAAATCTTGTACATTTTGAGCTTAACTATGTAAAGAAGAAAATTAATACAAAAAGACTAAGAGAATATGTGAAAATATTAACTATGATTATTTAGGCTGATAGAATTCTAGGTAGTTTCATTTCCTTTATACATTTCAGTATTTTCCAAGTTTTCTGCAATGTGTGTGTGTGTTTTTTTTTAATCGGGTGTTAATTTTTTAAATATTGATACTTCCATTTTGATATGCTGTGTTCACACATATATTTAAAAAAATATACAACCCTGGACAGTGTGGCTCGGTTGATTGGAGTGTCATCTTGTGCACTGAAGGGTCATGGGTTCGATTCTTGGTCAAGGCACATACCCAGGCTTTTAGTTCAATCCCTGGTCAGGGTGCATTTGAGAGGGAACTGATCAATGTTTCCCTCTGACATCGAGGTTTCTCTCTCTCTCTCCCTCTCTAAAACAATCAATTAAAAAAAAAAAACATATCCTCGGGTGATGATATTTTTTAAATTTAAAGATAAATTTATATATATATATATATATATATATATATATATATATATATATATATATATAATTGCAGTGGCCCCTTTGGGGATCTTTGCACATGAGCAAGTACATAAGAACAACAACAAAAAACAACAAAATAAACCCTCCTGAGATTGTCTTCTTTGTCTAAAAGAGTTATCAAGGAAATATCACTTTCTTGGTTTCCATATTTGGGGGATAAATAAATGCTGGCTTTTTCGTTATACAGTTTGTCAAAGGTCCATGTTATGTAAAAATCAGGTATATGCCACTGATTTTTGTGCGTTTATAGCTTAAAATCTCTATTTCTGCATGTTAACATTCTTCATTCTCCTTACAGAGGAAATATAAATAGTCCTTTACAGTGATAATTACGTATTTGTCTATAACTGGGTCTCTTTCATTTTTATATTTTCCTGTTCCATATTCTCTTTTTTTCTCTCTTGTGAAATTTTAAATATTAACTTACCAAAAATAATTTAGTTATTTCATATACACTCTAGGAATATCTAGTCAAGATAATGTCAAATTTGTCTAAACCTTTTAAGTTATTAAACTGTGTTAATTTTATATACCCTGAAAGTATATTTACAAAATAACCTTATTGCTATAGCTGTAAGAAAATAAGAGACTTTAGTTTCAAGATAAAAGAATAATTTTTTTTGTGATTCTGTGTCTTTAGCACACTATTTTGGATTGTTCAAGACCAGATTTAAATTTCTCATAATTCAAACTTCCTAAATTTTCTACATTTGCTTTATGAATTAAATAAGTCACCATTGCCCTAGGCTCTGTGCTAAGTGCTTCACATGTATTAATCCTTGTGCAATCCTCATTACATAAGGTAGATGTTACTATTCTCCTCAATCTATACATGAAGAAATGGAGGCACAGAGAGGTTAAGTAACCTATCCAAGGTCACAAGCTAGTACTCAGCAGAGCTGATACTTTGGGAGGTTGCACTACAGAGTATGGGATCAAAGTGGCAGAAACTGTACAGATGCTCACTGAACGCATTTCCTCTTCTTACAGGGCCCACCACCAAATTGCATTTCCCAGACTCCCTTGCAGTGAGATTATCCGTCCTTACTTTGGAATGTGAGCAAAAGTAATGTGCATACTCTCCAGGCTGAGGCAGTTAAAAATGAGTGTGCTCCTTCTATAATCTTTTTTTCCCTTCACCTATTAGCAGAATGCAAAGGGTCCAATGAATGACTTCAAGGACACAAAGATGACTAAGTCACACTGTGAAATAAGCTTGGGTCCCTGGATAACTGTGTAGATCACAGCCATCAGCCCAGCCCATCTTTCTCTTTCTAAGCAGCACTGGACTGTGACATGGATACAAAAAATAATAATAATTGATTGCATTAAACCACCGAGTGGTGGAAGCTGTTTGTTACAATATTTATTCTCTTATCCTGACTAATATAATCAATAAATTATTTTTTTCCTAGAACATTTCCTGGTACAAAGATTCTGAGGAGTTTACACTGAGGAATGGCTATGTAGCATGAGCACCAACTTCAAAGTCAGTCAAAACTAGATTCAAATCTCAGTTCTGTACCAGATGTGCAACTAAGGGCAAGTCACTTAACTTTTCTGAGTTTCTGTTGCCAAACTTAAAAGTGAAGATAATGCCAAACTCAGAGAGTAGTTGTAAAGATTAAGTGAGATCATGTACAGAAAGTGCCTGACACATAGTAGGTGCTCATTGAAAAGTAGCTATTATCATTAGCTACTGGCACTCTGCATGACACATAATCCTAAGAACCTAAGATATTATAGTTCCCTTTCCTTAATTCTGTCCCACACCCCCAGAGCCTAAGGACTGGCTGAACTTGGCAAGAACTTTGTCTGAATTTTTACCCTCCAAGCTCCCTCCCAGCCAGTGTCTTTTGGGCAGCACCTTCCTTTACTTCATCTTCAGGAGCTGGTCCATGCTCTGTCCTCATCCTAACCCAGACAAATGCCAAAGCCCCAAGTGAAATGATTCTCTGCTGAGGATCTGCCCCTTTAAAGGGCTTTGTGGGGTGAAAAATGTTCCTCTTCCAGACTCAAGCCCTTAGCTCTAACTTTCTCTGAGTCCTCTGGGCTGACTTCATGGCTGGGATGGGCCAGGGCTATGCTGCTGCCCTCAACTCCTAGTGTCCCATCTAATGCTGACTTCAGTGGAACCAAATGTGAATTCTTCAAGTGTTAACAAACATGGTGCTATTGAATCCTGCAAAGGAGCATGCCCAGGCCTTGGGAAGACAGGAGGTTGATATAGCTGTAGACAAAGGACTGGTGGGGGGATAGAGGGTTGTGCCCACTGCAAAGACAGTTCTGGTAGCAAGGGGATCATTGATCTGTGGTGATAGGTAACCACTTCTGGTAGTCATCCAGAAAAGAATTCACGTGCACTCACTGGCAGAACAGATGTTTCTTGCATCCTGTCCAGCTCCAGCACCTTCCTCAATTTCCCCCACCCTCACCCACCAAACGAAAAGAAAAGCTTAGTTATTTTTAATTCTCTGCTTCTTCAAAGTTGGCCTGGATTTCTCCACTGTTTTTCTTCTTCTTTATGTGCTGGGGTTTTCATTGATTTGAGATTTTCTTATTCCCTTTGGCTGATCAACCTCTTGAGGGAACCTCTATGGAAGTGTGCACTACCGGGTGTCAGTGGGAAGAATTTGTTGGGGACATGGAACACCTTTTCTTAGCCCCTGCAAGCCATTATCTCCTCCCCAGCTTCCTCTGGCATTTCTTGCTGTTCTTGACTAGGATGCTCAGGAGCACCTACCACCAGAATCTAGACAATTTTCTCCTATGAGTGAAGTAGACAACTAGGCCTAGCCCTCAAGGAATGACAGTGTCAGAGCTAATCCAGGCAGCACTTCTAGAGGCCTGCAATACTTCAAGCCTGATTACGCTGGGGTGAGGCTGAGCCAAGGATCACTGGAGAGAAATTGTCATGGCTACTCATTAGGGCAGTCATCTAATAGGGACACCTGGCAACTTGGGAGTTGGGAACAAATCCTTTCACCTGTCCTCTAGAAGACAGACTAAAATGACATAAATAGCAATTGGATGTTGGTGGAGCAGACAACACATTCCCAAAGGGCAGACAAGCTCCAGCCTTGAAAGAGCATGGCTGGCCAAAGGAGAGTTTTTTTAATCTTCATCTTGCCTTCACTGTGAGTGAAGGATATAAAAGGGAAAGTAATAAATACAGTTCATAGTTATTGAGTGCTTAATGTATGTCCCGCACTGTTCTAATTCATAGATAATAATGTGCTAAATGTATAATATACCCCAAAAGGAAGACATTGTTATTATTCTCATTTTAGAGGCAAGACTATTGAGTCACAGAAAGATTACATAGGTAGTAAGGTAAGAACCAAGGTCTGAACCTAGACCATCTGCCTCCAAATGCCATGCTCCTAACCACTATGCATACTGTCTGGGTAGTATGCCTATATGTAGATGAGGACCCTCCCCTGCCCTCTACCTCCTGATTTAGCCCTCTCCACCCAGGACCTGCTGCCCTATGCCTGAAGCCTTCATCTACTTCAGAGGAAATCCTAGTGTTTTGCCATAGTAAGACCCTGAACCAGTGTGGCCTTAGGGTACAGAGCAAGGAGCCTTTCCTAGGAGTCCTAGTAGCACCAGGAAAGGAAAGGAGGGAAGGTAGCTAAATTAGATGTGTGCAGGAGGAGGCAGCTAGTAATGTAATTGGAAAGTGGGAGGGAATTACCTCCCCTCACCAGGCAATAAAACTGCTCCCCAGCACCTCCCCCCAACACACACACACACACACACACACACACACACTTCTGTGCTCAATTATTCAAGCAGTAGGGCAGAGCAGGGCTGCCAGAAAAGAGATTGCTTGTTACTGAGGGAGATTGGCAATGTGCCCTCCAGCTCTGCTTTTAAAAGACACCAGAGTACTGGGGGCTGGGCTATCTGCAGAGCTCCTGGGACTCAGTAAGCACCCCTAGCAAGGGCATATGCTGAGAAGACACTGTTTTGCAGGACTGACTTATTCAAGACTCTGTGAACAAAGCTTTGTGGCTAGCCTCCTGGACTCCCAATCATATCCTAAGTCTTCATTCTAGAACCGTCCTAAGAAGACTCAACAGAGATATCCAGAGGCAGCTTCATTTCCTTTTGACTCTGCAGAGCCCCATCCATCTACTCAACTGGATGCCTAACTGAGGACAGCACTCAGACTCTGTCAGTTCCCTAAGCTTTGATACCTCTGCATAAAAGTATACTCCTGGCGACTGACCACTCAGTTCCCCAAGAATAAGCTTGCTAAACATCAAGCGAAGTCTTCCCACACTGCTTCTCTCCCAATGGGTCACCATCCTGTCATTAGAACCTGTCCACTTGATGTTGTCACACATCTCTGCAGTTGCCATGTACTCTTCTCCTACTTTTACAGGCACATGGTTTCACGTGTACTTACATGACTCAGTTTTCTCATCTATAAAATGAAGATGATAATGCCCTGTGTAGCTCCTAGAAGTTTTGAGAATCTGATGAGATAAAGTTCTGAATGTTCTTGTAGAGTACACAAAGTGCTGCATATGCTAGGAGACACATTTCTCTCATCCACCAGCCAGATTGCTCCCTGCCTAGTTCTCAAGAGAGTATTTTGCATATAATAAACACTCAATAAAATTATGCATTGTGGATTCAAGATATGACTGAGGGCATAGCATTTTAGGACTTTAAATGATACTCAAGCCTCTGTTACTGTGAGCTGCTTCACAGCTTAAGCCTGGGATCAGGACCTTCCTGTATCCCTAACAGCAGCGTCAAGTGATGCCAAGTGAAGCCAGTATCACTCATTTTTCTTCAGAGGGGTCCAGTGTGAGCAGAGCTTTGCTAGGCTGTAAGGAGATTGGGTCAAGGCACAGTCTCTCTTCCCATCCATGACAAGGAGGTGGGGCAGGGAGAGCAATAACTGGATCGATACTGTGGTGGTAGATGGTGAAAGGGGGGCAGTGGAAGGCATGGAGATTGGGTTCTGGCTCTGTATTCATTATAAAGTATTCAGACTCAGTCAGTGTGAACACAGTGAAGGAAAAAGATTGAGTGAGACCATTTCATTCTACTGGCAGGCAGATGGCTAAAGACTTGAAAGAGGGGCACAGACCCATATACCTGGATGAGACCTTCAAGGCCACCTCTATTGTGCTACAGTTGAGGCCCAGAAACCTGAGTCATTTACCCAAGGCCACAGAACCAGAAAAAGTCACAGCCACATTTGGAACCCAGGCAGCCTGACTCACAGACTAGTGTTCATTCGATTTTTCATCCTCCACTATGGGAAAATAGTTTTTTATTCTTTCCTATCCCCTAACCCATTTGATCTTCATGGCAATTCAAGGAGTTGGAAAGGACAAGGACTATTATTCCCATTTTGTACCAGAGGAAACAGGCCCAGAGAAGTTTTCGCATTAATAGCCACAAATACTGGTTGGCACAGCCAAGAGCATAACCTAGTGCTCCTGACAAGGCAACTGAGTGGTTAAGGGCACCACAGCTAGATTCAGGCAAACCTGGCTTTGATTCTCAGCTTCACACATTACTGTCCATGAGACAGATAAGTTATTTAACTTCTTTGGGCCTCACTTTTCTTAACTATAAACTGGGGAATGATAATAGCACTAACCTCAAAGTCACCTAGTAAGTATTTCATAACTCTTAATAATTATTTCTTTCTCTCTAAACTTTCCCCCAACCTCTCTCTCTTCAGAAACAGTCCAATAGGAAGAGGGGGAGGGGCAGATGACAACAAAAGTTGAGAAAATGAGGTTTGGAACACATGACCATCAGTGTTCCCCCATCAACTGGCCCAACCTCTCCTCCTTCCCTCATCCCCCAAGGACACTGGACAAAAGAGTTACTTAAAGCTGACTGGCACTCCCCATGTCGTTTGTGTTCCTGGGCAGGCAGCCTGCAAAATCTTTAAATACAAAGTTTAAAAAAACTAATAAATCAGCAAATCCCAATTGCCTGACCTTGGAAGCAGAGACAGACAGATAGACAACAGATGTAGAGAAATGAGCCAGGAGTACTGAGAGCTCCATAGCTTGGGGGGTGTGGGAGGTGCTGGAGCTGAAGATAAAATTAAGGCAAGACGATAAGTGTGCATAAACACAAATGCTCATCTCATGCCTGAGTCCCTGTTCCCCCAGACAGACAGCCAAGCAGTTTTGTGGCCTGGTAGGACCAGGCCTCCATCTCCCTTAACACCACAAAATCCAAGGTCAATGTTAAGTCCTGTAACTTGCCCAGTGAGAATCTCAGGAAGCAGGAGCTTGGTTCAGAAGAGGAGAATAAATAATACACAATTGCTTTTTCCAGAAGCCATTTCCCCTCATACCCCATTATCTACTTGCCTATTCCTTTCCCTTCTATGCTATCTACCTGGTTATTAGAACACTGGCCTGATTCTGTCTTGGGACCTCTGTGAGGGAATGTCATCCCTCAGCTACAAAATAGGTCAGGCCAGACTGGAGACTTGAGGCATTCCTGTCTTGCTGCCTCCATTGTCACGACTCAAGTCTCACAGATTGCTCTTCCTAAACCATGCCCTTGGGAGCAAGGCTTTTCCCATTCTTTCTCTCACTTCTCTTCTTTGGCAGAATGTCTATGAAGGCTACTATCTTCAGAACTGGCCCTGTTCAGGCTGAGCCAGACAATAGGGTGAAACTGACAGGCCTCCAGCAAAAAATCAAGTGAAAAGCAGACTTTCTGAGCACCTCCCTGTTAGGGAGTCTTCAGCTCAGTGTATGGGCTGTCTCTTCAAGAGTATCACTGCCTTGGGTTTCATTCTCTGTGTCCCTACACAGGGAGGGCAGTTTTCTTAAACCAGCTGTCAGGTGTCTTGGTCCTGGGGTTCCGGAGCTATGGAGCCCATTTCTCAGAGCAGCCAGGGGGTCTCTAGGAAGGTGTAGTGTTGGCTCATTCAGGACAAGAGGTAAAGCTTCTCCACACCCTTGAGCAAACAAGGAAGCTAGTCTCATTGGATCTAGAACTGCCAGACTGGCAATTCTACTGATTGGGCTCCTTGGGTCAAGTTCTCAGTACAAAGATGTGAGACTATGGACATGAAGAGCAAAGGGAGCTCACATCTCAATGAAACATATTCAAGATGTCGAAGCCTCTTGTCTCTAACCACGTGTCCCCATTTCACTTTCGGTGTCTTCCAGGAGAAACATGTCCTCCCGGTGGGCTGATTGGCATCCATGGATACATCCAAATGCTCATGTGTTTGGCTTCTGGGCTTTTTGTACTCCCTACTCACCACTACTTCCCTCTCAAAGAAAAAAAATGATGAAACAGGAAAAAGAAAACTCACACTTGCTGAGTACTTACTCCTGGTTACCAGGAACTGTTTGGGTACTACCTTCTCCCATTTCTTTATTTCTATTTTTTTAGGAGGGTGGGGAGGTTGTGGCTCAGATGTAAAAAATGACATTGATTGAAATTCTGTTAGAGTCAGACTACCATTAGGTTATGCATGGCCCACTTTGTTTTATTTCTATTTTTTATTTATTTTATTCTATTTTTTTCCTCTTTAAAAGTTCCCAATCTCATCTTCTTTCTTGGTGGATACCTACTCTTGTGTGATTGATGTACATAAATGGCATTATTCTGTACAGCCTTTTCTGCTTCATTGTTTCATGTAACATCACAATTATAGAGAGCTGATTATGTTGTCTATGGATCTAGTGTGTTCATTTTGACTACTGATCTACTATTCCACTATTGCATAATTTTCATTTTATTCATTTCACTGTTGATAGACATTTTGATTTTTTCCAATTCCTCTTTTTTGCAATATTGCAATGAACATTTCCATACAAGCTACTCTGTGTACCTGTGAGAGAAGTTCTTGGGAGAATATATACCCAGAAATGTAATTATTCTGTCATAGTATATGTACTAACTTAAAATTTCTAGATACTTCCAAATTTCTTTCCAAAATGGCTGTATCCATTTACATAATTTCTAGCAATGTGTGAGTATCCTGTCGCCCTATATTGTTACCAACACCTATTATTACTCTTTTATAATGTTCCACTAGTCTGACAGGTGTAAAAGAGTATCTTCCTACTGTTTTAATTTGCCTTTCCCTAATTATAATGATGTTGAACATCTCTTCAGAAGATCATGATTTGCTTATTTTAGCTTCCCCTTCTTTAAGTTGCTTATCTGTACATTTGCTGTTTTCTCCATCAGATTTCCAGTCTCTTTCCTGCCATACACCTGGATATTAATCTTTTTTGCTCATATACAGTACAGATATTTTCTCCAAGTCTGTTACCTCTCTTTTTTATTTGCAAATTGTGTCCTTTGTAGAAAAGAAATCTTTGCTTTTAATGAACTTCAATAAAACCTAGCCACTTTTGCCTTTATGATTTATGCTCTCCACATCCTAAGAAAACCTTCCTACCCTAGTGCTGCAAAGATAGTCTCCTACATTTTCTACTGAGTATAGTTTTGCCTTTTATGTCTGTCTTTAATACCTCTAGATTTTTTTGCATATGGCATGATATAAGCATTTAATCTTATTTTTCTATATAAGAGCCAATTTTATCACTATCACTACATTGTGCTGGTTTTACATCACATGGACCTTTCTTAAGATTCTCAGTTTTTGAGCAGTAAATCAAGATCAATTTACCAAGCTCCTATTGTGATCCAAAGCCCTGAAGACGGAATCTAGTGGAATTTGTGACATACAACCTGTCTTTAGGAAACATGTCATCTAGGTGGGAAAATAAAACATGGACACAAGGACTTGAGAGAATACACAAAGCAACACCTAGGTGAGGATAAATAAAGACCTTGGAAGCTAAAAATTTTGGAGTGTTAAAAAGGGAGCAGGTTCTCTATTCACAGGCTAGAAAGGACAAAAAGATTGGACAAGGGGTACCGGGACACCATTTGATACCTTCACTCTGAGATGCTCATCCAATCAAGCTAGCTTTATGCAGTTACCATAGAATGAAAGAGGAGATAGGAGACACTGAAACATCACCATTTGCCATAATCTGGCCTTGCCGGTGCACTCAGAGTTTTCTTCCCCTGCCCTTCTTCTTTTGTACAAATCCTCAGCCTCAGGGTGCCAATTAAGAAAGAGGCAAGGCCACATTTGACAGGAGTCCAAGCACCCAGACCACAAAATCTCCCTGAATCAGCTGTCTGCCTTTTCAGAGCAATGGATTTAATTGAAGGGAACTATTTATAAAATAATAATAATAACACTATACCCTCACTGCCCTTCTGGAACCCACATTTTCTCCACTAATATGCTCTACCTTGGTCACCAGTGGGAAGAGAGATAGCTGATGGAGAGAGATTTGTGAACCAGGTATCTGGACTTCAGTCAAAAAGTACCTTGGGAAGTGGGAGATAGGACATGAGTTCCCTGACTGCCAGAAAGGAAAAACTGTGGAGGCTTCAGAGAGCTTCAGTGAACCTTCCTCTTCCATCAGTCTCCCTCTGCCTCAAGATGCTGTGCCACACCACAAAAGTGTAAAATCTTATGTTCCAAACTTGGCCTTCCCAGGAGTCTGCATTGCAAAGTACATGCCGATTATCTTCAGCAGGGCAGCCTGTATTTAGTATAGCCCACATCAGGAGCTGATTTTGCTCTTAGAAATCTCCTTCTGCTTAAGTGGTTTGAGACAGTGGAGGGCTGGGTGGGAAGGGAATGGAGGGGAAACTGAGTGGGGGAAGAAAAGCAAACAAAACTCATCAAAACCAACAAACAAAAAAACTCAAGTTCTCAGCTCCTTAATCCTCTCAGGGGGTTATTCCTCACCATGGCAACCAGTAAGCCTCCAGGCTTCCTCAACCTCAATCAGGTTGTTAGTGAAGAGAGGAGGTTGACTGCTTTGCCTTAGATGATGTCAATATTGGGCAAATTAAACTGGTCCTGGAGAGATGTGGATGTTGAAGGAGGGGGATGTCAGAGAGGAAAGAGAATGCTGAGGTGAGGAATGACGGGTTTCTATTAGGCAGCATCTCTCAGGAACTGTCTTGGGAAGGTGAAGAGGACGTCCAATGCCAACTTGTATTAACCCTCAAAGGTCCTGGTGAAGGCCGGCCCTCCCACTCTCTTCCTCATTCCCCTCAGGCAAACCTCTGCAGTCTAAGGGATCCTTCAGTGTGTAGGGGAACCAGTCAGCTCTTTGCAGCCTAAAGTTATTTACTCTTTCTTTGGACAAAGGCAGAAAGTGGGTACAGAAAGTAAAAGTCAGCAGGGTATCCAGGTTCACCTCACCCAGGAACCGGCTGGTCCTGACAACTCAGTTCTTCTGACCTCCAACTCTGCCTTGCCAGGCTTCCCAAAGGCACCACTGCCACAGTCCTTGTTTGCTTCAGTCTGTCTAGTAAAAGGCATTGACCCCCATGCACGGACAGCCAACTGGCAAGGTAGGCATTCCTTCAAGTTATACCAAAGTCTCTATAACTCCTACTGGTAACTGCTTTAGTCATTATCTTACTTACAAAACTGAGGCTGGCACTGGGTATGGGACTGGATTTACTGATCCACAAAATGAGATAGGACTTGACTTAGAAATCAGACCTAAAGCTGGTCCCCAGGCAGCTCACAATGGCTCTGCACCACAGCAGTGTGGGTTAATTCTTAGGCCCTTTCCTAATGCATGCTTTGACAAGGAAACAGGAAGCAGTAAGTTGGGGAGGAAAGACTCAGGGGAGAGCCTTGGGAGTTTTGCTCATGTGCACAGCTAGTGAAGGGAACTTGCTCAATTTGTTCTTACTGTATTTAGTTTCTCATATTGCAAAATGAACTATATACTCCTTCTTTCTTAAAAATACTATCTTCCTTCTTCTGTATGGTCCCCTGTGCCAGATACCATCTGAACACCCTCCCCATTTCTTTAGGAGTGGGTCCCAGAGTCTGGAAAAATAATCATCTCCCCTTTAGCCTCAACCTCTGAGACCTATTGATTTCTGAGCCATAGTGGAGTCTTGCCTTCACTCACTCACTCACTCACTCAGCAGTTATTGAAAGTTACTAAAGTCTACAAGGGCAGATGTCATGTCTGATTTTGCTCACCATTGTTTCTTCAGTTCCTGCTGGGCATGCAGTAAGTATTCAGTGAAGATTTCTTTTAATGAAGCCTACTATGTGTATAATCTCAGAGTCTATTGATCACATAAAATAACAACAGCACTTAAATCTTCCCTTTATTAAACAACTACTATGTGCCAGGACCCATGTTAAGTACTTCACATACACACTTTTATTTAAACCTTATTACAACACTAAGGGTTAGAAACTATTATTTAATTTTGTTCCATAGATGAGAATAATGAGGCCCACACACATTAATTTATTTTTCCAAACACACATGGTTAATAAATGGTGGAGCCTGGTACCAAACCCAGATGCCTTGAACTTCAAAGCCTGCCTATCTATAACTCTGGTGTTAGAGAAGGGCCATAAGATGAAAGTCACTATTCAACTCCCCAAAATTCTAGTTAGCTTTTCACAATTTCTTAGTCCCATAATTTATTCAAACTGGCAAATCAGTTTGTCTACGGGGATCCAGGTGAGAGAGAGTGGGTTGTTAAGTGTGCCTTTCTACTTATCAGTGTTCCTCACCCAGGTACAGAGGTCTAAATTTACAAAAACATTTTTGTCTCTCCTCTAGTCCTCACAGAAATCATAAAGAATCCTGTTACCATTACTCACTTTAGAGAAAAGGACACTGAGGTGCAAGGAGATGATAAAAATTGCTAAGGTCACACATCCAGGGAGTAGTAGAGCCAGGGCTAACATCCATTCTTTTCTGACTTTCGAACCACTGTGTTTCTTTGGCACAGAAAGCATGAGAAACCTTGCTTTGTGTTAAGTTCCAATTCCCACTAACAGACTTCTCTTCTGTTCAGACAAAAATGATCTAGGGCCCTGGTGCTGTGTCCGAAATTGCCAACTGGGAAGAAGCTTGACATCTCTCATGCCCTATTGGAAGTAGAAAGATATGACCTTGTGGGAAAATTGTTTGAGTTTTCTCCCCAAAGGTGCTATCTAAGAATTAGACTGTGTCCCCCTCAACCCCAACACTCCCAAAACTAGGTAAGGATGTGTTCAGATGTAGTACAAGCTGACGATGGTTGAGTCTGTTTCTTTTCCCCTGGCACCTAAATGAGGACCAGGAATGCATGTTACTCCTTTTCTCCATCTGTCCTCTTTCCTCTCTGAAAATGCTGAATCATTTTTAAAGTCCAGTGAATAAATAAAGCAGGCCACTACACTCAGACATGAGATGACTTTTCTCTGGAAGTCAACATCGGTCATTAAGGCATAACTGTTTGACGGGGCAAAAGTCAACAGTTTAATGGAGATTGGCACCAGCCTAAGTAGGCTTAACTCCTAAGTGGTAAAGTGGCTTGGACAAAGATCTCTCAGAATTCTGTTAGTGACTCCTGTGTAGCCTTCCTCCTCCTCCTCTCCTGTACTGCTGTCGCCTCACTCCTTCCCTTCCTCCCACAATAAGATTCTGTCTTTCTGTGCCTCTCCCACTGTCAAGAGACTCTTCTCTGAAAGAATAACATTTCCTAGTCCTCCTTCACTGAATTATTCATCTTTCCTGCATGGGCATGATAAGACTTCTCATTAAAAGCCCTGGGTAGGAGTGGCCTACCCAGCCCCAGCACCCACAGCTAGCCAGAAAGGAAGCCAAGGGGAGGAAGAGGTGTGGCAGCAGGGGTGGGTGGTTTCCCTGGAGAGCCTGTGAGAGGGAATCCCTGAGACCCGGATGGCAGGAGAGTGATGGAGCACATGGAGGCTCTTTGCTGTGGAGTGACCATGGTGCTGGTCAGCAATGTCAACTTTTTCAAAAGCTTTGGACAAACAAAATATCATGATCCCACCATGCTTCCCAGCCAGTGCTGAGCAAAGAAAATCCAGTCATGGGATTGAAGAAACCTCAGCCTCTGTCTAGGCCATTGCGACTCTGATTAGCTGGTTAAAGTAGGACAAATTATCCCCATTGTACCTATAGGGATGGGGCCATGGGGAAAGAGAGCCACAGTGGGGGAGAGGAAACCGAATGTCTGGTTGCAGCTCTAGCATTAGCTGCTGCGTGACTGTGGGCACAGCGCTTGGCTCCTCTGTGTCTGAGTCTTTACATGTACAAGGGAAGTGGAGACTTGGGCAAAGGCTCTGGAGCCAGGCTGCCTGGGTTCACATCCCAGTTCTGCCTCTTCCGAGTAAGTAACTGTGAAAGTCATTTAGCCTGACAAAGCCTCACTCTACTCCTCTGTAAACTAGGAATAGCAGCAGTGCCCACCTCAAAAGATTGCTGCAAACACATGCACAGCAGTCAGTATGCAACCTTAGGAAACACTCCATGAAAGTTAGCTTTTTGCGTCTCATCAAGAGATCCTCATTCTCCAGAGTTTGAGCTGTTGAACAGTGACCTTTCAGGTTTGTCATTTGTTCCAGTGTTCAAGTCACTGGGACCTAGCTTTTCATTCCAGGGAGAACATGACATTCTGAGGATAAAAAGATGTGGTTGGTAGGTTGCCTGATAGGGCCCTTCAGAATACACGCAGATAAGTTCACATTGCGTCTGATTTCATGCAAAGGCACACGCGGCCCTCTTCATTTTCAAGGCACCCTTGAAACACTGCCTTAGAGACCAATGCTCCTGAGCTCTTGAGGACACCTGCCTACAACTCTGCATATAGCAGAGTAAGGACTGTGAGGGAGGAAAAATTTTTTTCTTCTATCCTTCTAGGGTCTTGGCTGAGATCCCCTGTGACAAAAGACAGATTAACAGGAGAAACACAAACAGATATTTAGTAATATGTATACCTCCTTGTGTGCTTGGAAAGAGACTCAGGAAAACTGAGTAACTTCCCAAAATGACCCAATCCACCACCTTAAATATTATCTCCAGTTATAAACAAAAGAAGATGTTTGAGTTGGGGGACAGTTATAGGAGTTTACCAGGCAAAGCACAGTGAACAGGATAGGCTGTTATATACATTTAAGTCCCTGCCATTGATAAGTTTGTAGAGATTTGTCATCCTCCTCTTCCTGGTACAGAGGGAGACACCCTTACAAATGGAGACATCCTTTATTAATGTAAAGGTCTCTAACAAAAAGGTCATTTCTAATCAGTTTTCAGATCTTTTCCTATGTCTGCTGTTTTTTTAAATATAATCAGCCTGAATAATCCTTATGTCTAAGAGGCATATTTGGGGGTGGCAAATTCTGCTCCCTTTCTATGCCCACCCCCAGGGCCAGAACAGGAGGGCAGCACGTCCCAGGGCCTCCCCACCTACCATCTCTGGGTGTCCAGCCAACCAACTGGAAATGTAGCATATCCACTGGCCTCTTACCCCAGACCTGGCGGCCTTGGTTTCTCTGTTGGCTTTACATGGGAATCTATGAAGAAGGGGCCCTGATTTATCACCTTTCAAGCCCATTGATGGTGTTGCAAGCAATCTTGTCAACAGAGCAGCTAGGACTGGCTCCACGGAGGATTGCCACTCAGTACCGTTGTCCAAAATGGGGCTGCCTCCCCATCCATTCTTCTATTTATTGCCACTCAGTACTGTTGACAAATCTGGGGCTGTCACCAGTGCCTCCTCATCCATTCTTTTATTTATTCATTCATGCATGAATTCCACAATATTTGGCTGCCACTCTTTCTGTGCCTGGCCCTGCACTAGCTGCTGTCGGTGCTCAGCAAGGAGAAAAACAGGCAAGGGCCTTGACCTCAGCAGCTTACATTCTAGTGCGGGAGGTGGGAGGAGAGGCACTTATGAAGAACCACACACATGAGATCCCAAATTGTGATAAACAGAAGAAAATAAAAAGCAAGATGTTGTGAGCCCCTCTAAGATCAAGGAAGAGGCCAGGAAAGAACTCTGAGATGTTTAGGCCTGACCCTGAGGGGGACAAGGCATCGGCCAGGCAGAGTGCAGGGAGGTGGGTGCAGGAGGCAGAGGTATGTTCTCACCATCAGGCCAGGGTACTTCCAAGTCCTTTTTCCCTGGCAGGGTCAGGCTCTCTGAGTTCTGAATGCCTGTTGGGTTTTACTTGTCAAACAAACTCTCTGACTGCTGTCACCCAGGGTTTTCAATGCCCAGCCCTCAGACCACGTGCATCAGAGTTTGCTAGAAAACTAGATAAAATGTAGATGCCTGGGCCACACCATCCCTTAGTGACTTGCATAAGAAGGTTGTGGTGGGGCCCAAGAATTTGCATTTATTAAAAGGTCCCCAAATTGATCTGATGTTACTGGAACTTGAATAACCTCTTTATATCTTATAACATGAGGAAGATGAGTTGGTGGCAAAAACCAAGCTATGAAATTATGGCTCATAATCCTGGGTTAAATAGTGTCGCTTGCGCGCTCTCTCTCTCTCTCTCTCTCTACTTCTTGGCCCCTGAATGCAATATTTTAATGTCAGGCTCTAAAAAGTGTGGGCTCCCTTCATCTTGAACTTCCTGAGTTGTTTTTTCTTATGGTTACCAACCATCCAGTTTGTCTGGGATTCTCTTCATTGTATAATTGAATGTTCTATGTCCCAGGAAACCCCTCAGGACAATTGATCACCTTAGTTTCTTAAAGTGCTCACCTAGATTCACCCTGAAAAGGGGGGAGTCACTGAAAGTTCCCACCTTCATGTCCAAATCCCTCCAGCCAAAGCGCTTCCTATCTGCTAAATTTGCCTTCTCATCTATCTGGAAAGAGCTTCACAATGTACTTCTCCCTCCCACAGCCCAGCATGCACCCTCTTTTTATTTTTTTTATGGAGAAGTATCATATCAAAAAGGAGCCCTGATAACAAGTCAGCAGGTTCTGCATCATAACCAAAATGCTGGACATGAAACACCAAAACTTTACCAAGGATTAAGCCCTGGACTTAGAAACAAGACCAGAAAGAGACTATCAGCTGCCAGATTCACAGGGTAATGGAAAAAAAAGACATATACCATCACCATGGCAACCAGCCTTCAAAGGCCCCCAGCACCTGCTCCTTTCTCCATAAGATTTCCCCAAACAGAAATATTTCTTACTTCCTTGTTTTTCTTTTCAATAAAGATGTAGATTTTTATTTCCCCTCATTTGTGCTTAACGTTCCCATAGCCAATTAGCTTCTCCTCAGCTCTCCAGCCCCTCCCAGTCTCTCCCAAACCTTTTCTTCACCTGTCTCCCCATCCTTTTTTTCCCCTTCTGTCTATCTCCTGTTTATTGTCTGTTCCCAAAATTTTTGCCCCCCCCTCCCAGGAGCAATATTTTTAACCATCACCCTCCTCCCAGAGCTAAACCCTCATCCAGGATGTTTCATCAGCTGCAGTTCTATTGGATTAGTAAGTGTTGGTCTTTGCTCTGGGTGAACACTAAGTAGTATTCCCTCCAAAGCCCACATCTTCTGTTCTGGTACCCCCCGCTGGGGGACACACTGCAGAAAAACCACTTCAGCCCACAGAGCAGATGAGAGGAAAGAACGTGCTCCACAGCTGAGAATAGTGATAGTTTGTAGAGTGCTGACTATGTGCCCAGCCCTACGTTAAAGCTTTATGTCTATTAGCACATTTAATCTTCATAATCACCCTGATGGCACAAGTCTTATTTATTATTTCACTTAACAGATGGGAAAACAGAGACTTAGACTGGTAAAATCACTTGTAAAATGTCACACAACCAGTAAGTGGTAGAGCAAGGATGTAAACCCAGGTAGTCTAGCACCAAAGCCTTCTCTTTTCACACTACTTTCAGAAGAGGTTTGAGGAAGATCTTCTCCTTACTCACTGAATGGGAATGTATACAGGAAAGTACTTTAATCAGCATTATTTGGAGGAGGTCTGGTCAATAAATAAAAAGGTATTGGACAACAACAAATACATTGTCTTTCTGCCTAGGTCCATGGGAGCAGTGGAGTAGAAAGAGGAGCACCAGAGTTGAAGAGCCCTCACTGTGAGCCTCTTCTCTCTTTGGACTCTCAGTTCATGTATTCACCCATTTATTCATTCATTCAACACATATTATCAAATATATCCCATGAGCTAGAATCCACTCAGCCTATCCATAGACTCCAGTGCTGTTGTGGAAAGACTGTTGGGTACTGGGAACTCTGTTTATGAGGCCTGGCTTTCCACTTGCCATCTCTAATCTAATGGAAACTATGGCTCTAGAAGAACCTAACATGGTGTCTAACACAGAGTCAACTTTGTAGAGGCAGAATTACTTCTACATGGGAAAGTTTCACCTGAAACAAAGGGAGATGGTGCTGATTTCTCCCAGAGATCAGATAGGTGTAGGGGTGTTAGACCCTCTACCAACTCTCTTAGGAGTGGGCTTTCTCAAAGCAAGAGAACCAAAGCACACAGCTTCCTCTTTCCAGATGGCTTACTTCTTGTGTTCAAAGGACATCTAGTCCTCTGTAGAACACAGCATTTGATTCTGACACCAATCTTCTACGCTGATTAGGTCTCTGGATAAAGAAAGACCCTTCCAAGGCAACAGTATTTTTTATCATTATCATTTTTATAGTGGGATCATGTGTTCCCAGGGTTGCAAAAGAAGTTGGCACCATAGAACAGGGATTACAGAAATAGTTTGGATAAGGATAAGGAGGTACCAAGAAATTCTAAGGAAATCCACTCATTTCTTTTTCCCTGCCTTGATCTTTCCTCTCTTTTCCTTGTCTCTCATTTATGTCCTCTGTTTCTTTGGTACGTTTTTTAGGAGAATGAGCTACTGAGTAAACAGTGGAAGAGTAGCTTGTATGTACATAATTTAGATGACTTGTGGCTTAATATACAGAGACTCCCTTGGCCCTACTGGTGAACTTTTATTGCCTGGACCTGTGCTTTGCCAGGAAGAGCTCCTGGCTCAGGTGCAGTTCAGAGTGTAGATGTGCACATGTGTGCCTGGTGAGGAGCAGGGTGCTACAGGAAATATCACTGATCCCAAAGCAGAGAGCAATGGGAATAGCAGAGGACTGGCTTGGATTTTTGGTGTAAGGCAGCAATGTGATGGAGGGAAATTGACTGGGGAGCAAATTGTCTGAGATCTACTTCAAGCTCTGTACCAAATAGCTGAATAACCTTCAGCCTCTCATTTCACCCTTTTTGTCCTTTCTTTGGCTTTCAAAATGAGGAGAGTGGGTTTGATATGTAATATCTCTAATGTCATTTCTAACATTCTATAATTTGGTAGTTGTGCATGAGATTTTGAGGGGATTCTAGCCCTTCTTCTTTATTTGTTCCATTAAAGTATTTCCTATTGAATGTTAGTCTTTCCTCCATTCTTTACCAAATCAATATATTTCAGACACCAAATGGAAGCCATAGGCCCTTCTAAACTACCTATGAGGGCAGTCAAGGGTGATGCTATCTCTGCTCATGGTAAACTGAGCCAAGCTTCTGCATGGACATTAGAGGGAACTTCAGAGTCAATGGCATTTTTTCCCTATTTAGCTCAGGTACAGAGCTGGGTTGAAGAGGGTTGGTGATGGGGAAGGAAACAGTGGAGCAGAGCAGAGAAGAATAATTTTCTTAAAAAAAAAAAATCTGCTCTGTTTAGTTCATCCATAATTTGCCTGGTGATTGGAAGGATTCCCTCACTAGGATGAAGACAACTTCACCACTAACCACAGGAAAGTTTGATTTGGAAAGAAGTATTAAATGTGAACTGACCATTCACCAACACTTAATGTTTTAAGGATCCAGTCTATTCTCACTTTGCTGGAACAGCCAGTTGGGGGATAGGCCTGCCTGACTTTGTCTCCTGGCTTCATGTCAACTTGTTTGAATCGGCCTTTGAGGGAAAAGGCCTATTCAATGACCAAGTCCTATGAAATTCAGGCTGAAGACTATGTAATTTATTCCTACAAAGTCTCCAGAGTGGCCTTTGATTCCTAGGAAAACAGGACACCTGTCCTTTCTCCACTCTCCACTTACCTTCTAAGACCAAGAGGACCTACATGGCAGAATCAAATCCCATGATGAATCAATCATTATATACTTCTTATTGTCCCTTTCTTCAAATGAAGAGACCTACCCTGACCCTCACTGGGCATCAGTAGACTTCAGTTCATCTCAGGAAGATGACACTCTGAATATGTAGGTGAGAAGAGGTATTATGAGTAGGTGTAGAGCAGTGGAGAGGCCAGAACCTGAATATGGAATTGGACATGAAACAGACATTTAAACATTTTCTGGACATTAACTACATAATAAAAGCCTATTTCCATCTCTGCTTCAGTCTCTCTTATTGGTTGGCTTGATTTTCATCAACTTGTATACAGATGGAACGAAAGTGGAAGTACAGGATGTGAAGCAGAGAAGGCAGAGATGAATAGTGTTGTGGGGCTTCATTTTCCCATCTGCAAAATGGATATAGGAAGGACCAAAGATAGCATATCAGATTGAAACTAGGAGTTAAAATAAAGACAGTGAAATGTATCTAATAATAGTTATGAATTCCACCAATTTGGAACAAAAAACTTCTGTAACTCTGATAGTTGAAAGCATTTGAATGCCAGAAATTTCTCTTCCACAGTAATGAGAACTCCTTTCCAGTCTCCATGGGGACAAGAGAATCCTCTCATAGTAAAAGGAAAAGAAAGGCCTTTTGGTATCATTAGAGTTTATGGTAGATACAGTTCTACTCCAGGAATCAATTGATGTAACTAACATGAGTTAAGACTCCCCAGACATTGGCCTTCTTAGCTCTGATTAACAGCTTCTCCAGGATTTGGTCTCTGGTCTGAGACATATCTCTTTAGTTTATTTTTCTCTGGGAATCTTCTGAGTGCTGCTGGTTGCTGCTTGATCCTCCATAGAATTTCAACAAACTTTTGCCAGAATCTGAGCCATCAAAAAAGAGATACTTCCTGTGGTACATATTCACAATGGAATACTATGCAGCTGTAAGAAAGAAAGATCTCTTATCCTTTGAGAAGACATGGAGGGACCTTGAGAGTATTATCCCAAGCAAAACAAGCCAAGCAGAGAAAGACAAATATCACATGATCTCACTTATTTGTGGAATATAATGAACAAAACAAGCTGAGGAGCAAAATAGACCTAGAGACATGGAAGTGGGGTACAGACTGACAAACCTCAGAAGAGGTGGACATGGAGGGAGGGAAGAAATAAACTGCAGAACTTATACACATTTATGAGTAGACAAGGAAATAAACAATAAGGCTTGGGGGGGATTGGGAGGAGGGTGTCAATGGGGGAAAAAGAAACATCTGTAACAAAAATAAATAAATAAGAATTATTATTATTTTTTTTAAAAGACCCACTTCAAATTTTCTCCCTCCAGTAGCTCAGGATGAGCTGAGTTCCCCTGCCCATGCTTGCAGTTTCCTCCTGGGTGCTTCTCTGAAGTGTGAAAATATTCATTCTTACTCAGTGAACTGTTTAAATGGTCCTCTGCTCCTCCACTGTACCATTACATAGACCAGATTCTGTACATAGAAAATAATTTGGTTTCCCAGGTACTTTTGCTGAAGGTGATGCAACTGAGCAGACTTCCCTGGCTCTGTGCCACTGCTTGACTGAAAATGTCAAGATCTCAGCATCCTATTTGTCCTTCCTGAAACTGGACTATAATTGAGGCTGGTCATACTGGGTTTGCAGTTGTGAAACAGCACCTGCCTTTGACTCAGCACTGGGCACACTGATGTGGAAAGTGAGGGGATTACAGAACACATGGGACGTAATACATGGTAGAAAGGCAATGTGAAGGTTATAAAAAGAAACTGACAATGAATGGGCAGGAAAGAGAATTCAGAGTTCTCAAAGCAACACTCTCTTGGTGTTTAAAGACAATGTTGCTGACAGTGCAGGAGTGGGTGGCAGCAAAAGCTAGTGTGTGTGATATGCTCAGGTTTGGAGTAGCCTGTTGCCTGATTAGCATCTCTTGTGACTCTTTGGGACCATCTGTAATTGATTAGAATCTGTCGCTTTGGGCCATATAAAGTATAACTTTCCCAAAATAAATGAATGCACTCTGTGAAAAGAGAAGTGATTCAATTTGGCACCTTACCTAGGGATTCCAATTTTTCTATGTAAATGACTGTGGCTAAAAGGGCTTCATTAGTCCAGTACATGTAGAAGCCACAGCCACAAATCAAAGAACGAGATCCACCTGGACTCAGAATGAAAATGACTACTCACAACATTCCAACTTCATCACACCCCACAGTCATACTCTTGAAAATAATTACTGGCAGCAGGAGCATCATCTTTAGATTATCAGGAAGAACACTGTGTTTGTGGGTTTGTCTACACACACACACACATACACGTGTGTATACTCAGATGGTGAACACTACAGAAGTGCAAGGTTAAACTACTGCATCTAATGTTAAATTTCTAATTCTTGCCATAAAAAAATTCTTAATTTAACTATAACTGTATGATTAATGTAAATTCAGCTTTCTACGTAATCTATGTAGTCATCAACTAAGCTTTTTCTTATTTCAGTTTCCAATGTCCTGTTGCAGCACACATTGAATTTATTTGTGGCAAAACCAAAAAGAAAAAGAAAAGAAAAGAAAGACAGAAGAGAAAATACAGAGTGTGGAGATTCCAAAATGGTGGCAGAGTGAATGGAAGCTACACAGACCATCTCCCTGGACCAAACTGGAATTACAACTAAAATAAAGACAAATCACTGGGAAAAAGCAACAGAAAAGCAGCTTGGAGGACTTTATAACCAGGGACACTGACTCAATCCTGGTAGGACTGTGGAGGCACGGGAGGGGGGTTGGGAGCCCACAGACAGCAGTGGCCTTAGCTGTGAGCAGTGCTCTCAGGGTTACACTCCAAAGCTGCTCCACAGCACAGAGCCGAGACAGACGCTAAAGTAGCTACAGTCACTCACCATGGGCTTCGGAAGAGGGAGGGTGGACTGGACTGGAACTGTGTGGGGACACTCGGGATTTGGAGGGCGCTCAGAGCTTTTGCTGAGTTGCAGCCAGCAGGACAGTAGTCATTTACTTCTTCACAGGGCTCTGAGAGAGGTGGCTGCCCTTCCCTCGAGATTCAACCTAACCTGGTGGCCATTGAAATGCAAATTGAGGCTCATTAACAACCAGCATCTGCCCCACCTTCAAGAAATCCCCTTACACTGAACACCTAAGGGAGTTTTTCATTCAACTGAGAAGCCAAGGCTCTTCAAATAACTGTGACTGATAGCCTCCAGGCAAAAAGCTAGAGAATAACTGAACAATCCCTGGGCTTGCAACTCTGCCGAGTAAGGCAAGACTTTACAGTGGTGTTTAACATGGGTCCTCCCACACTCATCCAAACCCAGTAGAGGGTGCCACAAACAGCAGAACACCAACACCCACAGGGAAAATTTGACAGGCTCCAAAGCCCACTGTGAGAGCCAAAATGGCAAAGCAAAGAAACAAATCCCAAATGAAAGAACAAGAGAATTCTATCGAAGATGAGATAAATGAGGTGCAGTTAAGCAAGTTAACAGAACTAGAATTCAGAGCCATGATCTTGAGGAAGCTCAACAGCATGTGTAAGAACATGAGCACCATGAGTAAAGACATAGAAATGTTGGAAATCAACCAGTTGGAAATTAAGAGGAAATAAAGAATGCCATATCAGAAATAAAGAACACATTGCAAGGTCTAAATATCAGAGTAGAGGAAGCTGAGGACCAGATGAGTGAACTAGATGACATATTAGAAAAAAATCAACCAATCAGAAAACAAAAAGGAAAAAAAAATTAAAAAACAGGAAGACAGCATAAGACAACTGTGGGACAACTGAAAACGTAATAACATTTGCATCATAGGAGTCCCCGAAGAAGAAGAAAATGACCAAGGGTTACAGAATATATTTGAAGAAACAGTGACAGAAAACATCCCTAATGTGGTGAAGTAAGAAGGCATTCAAGTTCAAGAAGCACAGAGAGCTGGAAATAAAAAGAACCAAACCAGGCCCACATCAAGACACACAGTAATCAAAATGCCAAAAAATAAGACAGAAAAAATTCTAAAAGCAGAAAGAGATAAGCAACAGTTTACCTACAAAGGAAACCCCATAAGGCTCTCAGCTGACTTCTCAACAGAAACACTACAGGCCAGAAGGGAATGGCATGAGGTAATCAAGGTCATGAAAAAAAAAGGATCTGAATCCAAGACTACTCTAACCAGTAAGAATATCATTCAAAATAGAAGGTGAAATAAAGAGCTTCCCAGACAGAAAAAGGCTAAGGGAATGTATTAGCACCAAACCAGCACTGCAAGAAATGTTAAAAGGACTGCTGAAATTAGCAGGAGAAATAGGAAGAAAAATAGAACCACACAAAACAAAAAAGGTAATAAATAAGTACATATCAATAATCACCTTAAATGTAAATGGTTGAGTGCTCCCATATTAAGACATAGAGTAGCTGATTGGATAAGAAAGCATGACTCACATATATGTTGTTTACAAGAGACCCACCTCACAACAAAAGACTCACATAGATCGAAAGTGAAGGGATGGAAAAAAATCTTACATGCATAAAAAAGGAAAAGGAAGCTGGGGTAGCAATACTCATATCTGATAAAATAGATTTCAAAATGAAGGCCATAACTAGAAAGAAGGCCACTACATAATATTGAAAGGATCTATTCAACAGGAAGATATAATCTTGGTAAACATATATGCACTGAATATAGGAACACCAAAATATATTAAAAATCTTCTGGAAGACTTCAAAGAAGAAATCAATAGCAATACAGTCATATCAGGGGGCTTCAACACCCCACTGACATCACTGGCTAGATCCTCTAGACAAAAAATAAGCAAAGAAACAGAGACTCTAAATGAACCACTAGACCAAATGGATTTAAGAGATATCTACAGAGAATTACATCCCAAAAACCACAGAATTCACATTCTTCTCAAGTGCACATGGGACATTCTCAAAGATAGACCACATGTTAGGACACAAACTAAGTCTCTAAAAGTTCAAGAAGATTGACATTATATCAAGCATCTTCTCAGATCACAATAGCATGCAACTAGAAATCGATTGCAACAAGAACATGCAAAGACATTTGAACATATGGAGGCTAAATAGCATGTTATTAAACAATGAATGGGTTACCGAGGAAATCAAGGAAGAAATTAAAAACTTCCTGGAAACCAATGAGAATGAACATACAACAACACAAAATCTATGGGATGCAGCAAAAGTGGTTCTGAGAGGGAAGTTAATAGCACTACAGGCCTACCACAAGAAACAAGAAAAATCTCTAATAGACTATCTAACCTTACAACTTAAAGAACTAGAAAGCAAACAAAAAGAAAACCCCAGAGCAAATAGAAGGAAAGAAATAGTAAATATCAGAGCAGAAATAAATGACATAGAGTCCAAAAAAACAATTCAAAGGACAACGAAAAAAAGAGCTGGTTTTTCAAAAAGATAAACAAGATTGATGGACCCTTAGCTAGACTCACCACGAAACAAAGAGAGAGAACCCAAATACACAAAATCAGAAATGGAAGAGAAGTAACAACTGACACCACAAAAATACAAACGATTGTTAACAAATATGAACAATTATATGGCAACAAATTCAACAATCTAAGTAAAGTGGACAAATTTCTAGAAACACATAGTCTCCCAAAACTGAATTGGGAAGAGATAGAAAACTTGAACAGACCAATAACAATTAAATAAATTAAAGATGTAATCAAGACTCTCTCAGAAAACAAAAGCCCAGGCCCAGATGGCTTCAAGGGGGAGTTTTACCAAACATTCAAAGAAGAACTAACACCCAATCTCCTCAAACTATTTCAAAAAATTCAAGAAGAAGGAAGACTTCCAAACTCGTTTTATGAGGCCAGCATAATTCTAATTCCAAAACCAGAAAAAGACACTACAAAGAAAGAACAGGCCAATGTCCCTGATGAACATAGTTGCCAAAATCCTGAACAAAATACTAGCAAATTGGATCCAGCAATACATCAAAAACATTATTCACCATGACCAAGTGGGATTCATCCCAGGGATGCAGGCTGGCACAACATTCACAAATCAATAAATGTGATACACCACATAAATAAAATGAAGACTAAAAACCACATGATCATATCAATAGATGGCAAAAAAGCCTTTGACAAAATCTAGCATCTATTTCTGATAAAAAAACGCTCAGGAGTGTGGGAATAGAGGGATCATATCTCGACATACTAAAGCCATATATGAAAGACCTACAGCCAACATCATACTCAATGGGCAAAAGCATTTCCCTTAAGAACAGGAATAAGACAAGGATGCCCACTTTCGCCACTCTTATTTAACATAGTAGTGGAAGTCTTAGCCACAATCAGACAGAAAGAAAATATAAAAGGAATCCAAACTGGAAAGGAGGAAGTGAAACTGTCACTATTCTCAGATGACATGATATTATATGTGGAAAACCCCAAAGATTCCATCAAAAATTTACTAGACTTAAAAAAATAAATTTGGCAAAGTAGGAGGATACAAAATTAATGTCAAGAAATCGATGGTATTCTCATATACAAATGATGAACTCACAGAAAGGGAAACTAAGAAAACAATCCCATTTGCCATTGTGACAAAATAATTAAGATACCTAGGAGTAAACTTAACCAAAGAAGTAAAGGACCTACTCACAGAAAACTACAGGTCATTGATAAAATAAAAACAGGAAGATATAAAATAGTGGAAGCATATACCTTGTTCATGGATTGCAAGAATTAACATCATTAAAATGTCCATACTGCCCAAAGTCATCTATACATTCAATGCAATCTCCATCAAAATACCAACGACATACTTCACAGAGCTAGAACAAATACTTCAAAAGTTCATATGGAACCAAAAAGACCTCGAATAGCCACAGCAATCTTGAAAAAGAAGAACAAAGTAGGAGGGATCACATTACCAGATTTCAGGTTATACTACAAAGCAATTATAATCAAAACAGCCTGGTACTGGCACAAGAACAGGCATATAGACCAGTGGAACAGAACAGAGAACCCAGAAATGGACCCAAGGCAATATGCTCAATTAATATTTGACAAAGGTGGGAAGAGCATACAATGGAGTATAGACAGCTTCTTTAGTAAATGGTGTTGGGAAAATTGGACAGCTACATGCAAAGAAATGAAACTAGACCATCAACTTACACCTTACACAAGAATAAACTCAAAATGAATAAAAGACTTAAATGTAACTCATGAATCCATAAAAATCCTAGAAAAAACTGTAGGCAACAAAATTTCAGACATCATATGCATCAGAATTTTCACTGATACATCACCTAAGGCAACAGAAACAAAGAAGAAATGAACACATGAGAGTACATCAAACTCAAAAGCTTCTGCACAGCAAAAGATACAAACATCAAAATGGAAAGGCAACACACTGTATGGGAGAGCATAATTGCCAATGATATATCAGATAAGGGGTTAATTCCCAATATATAGTGAGTGGTCATACAACTCAACAAAAGGAAGACAAAGAACCCAATTAAAAAATGGGCAGAGTAAATAAACAGAGACCTCTCCAAACAGGACATACAAATGGCCAAGAGACATATGAAGAAATGCTCAACATCACTAATCATCAGAAAGATGCAAATTAAAACAACAATAAGGTATCACTTCAAACCTGTCAGAATGCCCACCATCAACAAATCATCGACTTCCGGTCAAGATGGTGGCGTAGGTAAACGCTGTATCGCGTCCTCCCACAACCACATCAAAGTTACAACTAAACTACAGAACAACCATCATTCAAAACCGCCTGAAATCAAGTTGAATGGAAGTCCTACAACTACGGAATTTAAAAAAGCAACTACATCCAGACTGGTAGGAGGGGCGGTGGCGCGAGGGGTGGCGGCGAGACGGGCTGGTCCCACACCCAAGAGTGGCGGATAAAAATCAGGAGGCTCCCACGGCTGGGAAGGTCCTTCCTGAGGACTGAGGGGTCCCCGTCCCACACCAGGTGCCCCACTCAGGGTTCCAGTGCCAGGAAGAGAATCCCCATAACTTCTGGCTGGAAAAACCAGCGGAAACTGAGGCTCAGGGAAGCTGAAGCGGCTGAAGCCCCAGTCAGCTCCCTAAAGGGCCCACGCACGGACTTATCGGACTCTCTCCCTCTAAGCTTGGAGGGGAGGCAGCTCGAGGGGCACCAGAGACATACAGGGAAGAACCGAGCTGTTTGGCGCTGGAGCGAGGGCTGGAGAGGGGGCTTTCTCGGGGACAAACGTGCTGTAAGAGGCCTTTGTTCCTTTGGTGAGCCCTTCCCGGGGGCGGCAGACAGAAGCCATATCTGGGACTCCAGCAACCTGGCTCACACTGGTAGCCCCGCCCTTCTGACTCCCTGAGGCCCCGCCCCACACAACTTTCAAGCCCACCCAAGCTATTGCCACTTGCTTAACCATAGGATTGGCCGGTCTTGGATCCTGCTTCAGGTTTTCCCTAAATTCTTTCAAACGAGCAACATCGGGTCTCAGCGAGCCCCATACCTCTCGTTAAGTAATACACAGAAACAAACACAGAGAGGCAGCCAAAATGATGATACAAAGAAACAGGTCCCAAATGAAAGAACAGAACAAAACCCCAATAAAAGAACTAAGCGAAAGGGAGATAAGCAACCTAACAGATACTGAGTTCAAAATATTGCTTATAAGGATGCTCAATGAACTTAGTGAGAACCTCAGTGAACTTAGGGAGGGCCTCAAGAGCATAAAAAAGGACCAGTTATAAATCATGGATACACAGTTAGAATTGAAGGAGGCATTAACTGAAATAAAGAATAATTTACACAGCTTCAATAATAGAGTATGTAAATCCAAGGAGCAAACCATCGATTTGGAATATAAGGAAGCAAAAAATCCCCAATCAGAACAGCAAAAAGAAAAAAGAATCCAAAAAAATGATGATAGTGTAAGGAGCCTCTGGGACAACTTCAAGCGTGCCAACATTCGCATCTTGGGGGTGCCCGAAGGAGAAGAGAGAGAACAAGAAATTGAAAACCTGTTTGAAACAATAATGGCAGAAAACTTTCCTAACTTGGTGAAGGAAACAGACATACAAGTCCAGGAAGCACAGAGAGTCCCAAACAAGATGAACCCCAAGAGGCCCACACCAAGACACATCATCATCAAAATGCAAAAGGTTCAAGACAAAGAGAGAATCTTAAAAGCAGCAAGAGAAAGGCAGCTAGTTACCTACAAGGGAGTTCCCATTAGGCTGTCGGCTGATTTCTCAAAAGAAACTTTGCAGGCCAGAAGGGAGTGGCAAGAAATATTCAGAGTGATGAAAACCAAGAACCTACAACCAAAATGACTCTATCCTGCAAAGCTGTCATTTAGAATTGATGGACATATAAAAACTTTCCCAGACAAGAAAAAGTTAAAGGAGTTCATCACTACCAAACCGTTATTATATGAAATGATGAAGGGTCTTTTTGAAGAAAAAGATAAAATGTATGAACAAACAAAATGGCAATGAATACATATATACTAACAATGGAATCTACAAACAAAATGAACAGGAAGAACAGAAACATTCTCATAGATACAGAGAACATTTTGTTGGTTGCCAGTTGGGAAGGGGGTTGGGGGAATGGGTGAAAAAGGTGAAGGGATTAAGAAGCACAAATTCATTGCTAGACTGACAAACCTCAAAGGGAAAGGGGTTGGGGGGGTGGGAAGAAATAAACCAAAGAACTTATATGCATAACCAATGGACACAGACAATAGTGTGGGAAAAGGTGGGAGGGGAGCGGGAGTGGGGAGGGGGTCAATGGGGGAAAAATGTGGAACATCTGTAATACATTTTACATCCAACAATAAAGATTTGAAAAAAAAAAAAAAAAACAAATCATCAAACAATAAGTGTTGGCGATGGTGTGGAGAAAAGGGGACTTTAGTACACTGCTTGTGGAAATGCAGACTGGTGCAGCCACTATGGAAAACAATATGGTGTTACCTCAAAAAATTAAAAATGGAACTACCATTTGACCCAGTGATTCCACTTCTAGAAATATACCCTATGAAGCCTGAAACACCAATCAGAAAGAATATATGTACCCCCATGTTCATAGCAGCACTATTTACAATAGCTAAGATCTGGAAATAGCCCAAATGTCCACCAGTAGAAGAATGGATAGAAAGCTATGGTACATATACACAATGGAGTACTATGTGGGGTGTCAATGGGGTAAAAAAAGGAGAAACATCTCTAACAAAAATAGAATTAAAAAAGAAAGAAAGATCTCTTATCCTTAGAGATGACATGGAGGGACCTGGAAAGTATTATCCTAAGCGAAAGAAGCCAAACAGAGAAAGACAAGTATCATATGATATCACTTATTTATGGAATATAATGAACATAACAGTCTGAGGAGTGGGGTAGTCCCAGAGATGTGGAATTGGGGTACAGACTGACAATTCCTAGAAGAGGGGGTGGTGGGGGAGAGATAAACCACAGAACTTATATGCATGTGTGCATGAGCAGTGGACATGGACAACAAACTGGGGAAAGGGCAGGGAGGGAGGGGGAGGGGGAATCAGTGGGGGAAAAGGAGAAACATCTGTAACAAAAATTGATTAATAAAAAAAAAATTTAATAAAAAGAAAACGAGAAAAAAAATACATGCTCAAGATCACTAATCATCAGAGACATGCAAATTGAAACAACAATGAGGTATCATCTCACACCTATCAGAATGGCCGCCATCAACAAATCACCAAACATGTGTTGGCGAGGGTGTGGAGAAAAGGGGACTCTAGTACACTGCTGGTGGGAATGCAGACTGGTGCAGCCACTATGGAAAACACTATGGTGTTACCTCAAAAAATTAAAAATTGATTTGGCATTTGACCCAGTGATCCCACTGCTAGAAATATACCCTAAGAAGCCTGAAACACCTATCAGAAAGAATATATGTACCCCCATGTTCATAGCAGCACTATTTACAATAGCTAAGATCTGGAAACAGCCCAAGTGTCCAACAGTAGACGAATGGATAACAAAGCTGTGGTACATATACACAATGGAGTACTATGCAGCTGTAAGAAAGAAAGATCTTATCCTTTGAGATGACATGGAGGGACCTGGAAAGTATTATCCTAAGTGAAACAAGCCAAACAGAGAACGAAAAGTATCATATGATCTCACTTATTTGTGGAATATAATGAACATAATAGTCTGAGGAATGGGGTAGTCCCAGAGACATGGAAGTGGGGTACAGACTGACAATTCCTAGAAGAGAGGGTGGTGGGGGAGAGATAAACCACAAAACTTATATGTATGTTTGCATGAACAATGTACCTGGACAACAAAGCTGGGGACCAGGTGGGTAGGGAGGGGGAGGAGGGAATCAGTTGGGGGGAAAGGAGAAACCTCTGTAGCAAAAATTAATTAATTAATTTAATTAAAAATAAAAATAAATAAAAGAAAGAAGAAAAGGCAAAGACAGAAGAGAAGGAGGGATGTAGAGAGGATAGGAGGGAGAGGGCAAGGGAGAGAGAGAGAGCAAATCTTTAATAACTGTAGATCACTTAGAGAAGCACCATAGCAAGAGGGGCGCTAAAAGTGCCATTAATCTCCCTAACTCTCTTAGTGAGAAAGATGCTTCTCAGCAGTCACAGACAAACATGTATACGCTACCAGAGATACCCATGGGGCTTGAACATGTATATTAAGTTTGGGATTGGATTGTTGGAGGATAAGTTTCTTGGGAGGGTGTCTAGCTGTGTGATGAGACTAGCAGACAGATTCTGGAATGAATGGAAATGAAACTCGTTCCGGTATGCTATAATAGTCTCTTTTTTTTTTAAGCCATGTAATAAATGCCCAACTCAAATGCTGTAAGAGGTACTGAGGCCCTAACTCTCTGGAGAAGGTTCTGCTGATGAGCCATGCAGAACCTTCTTTGGGAAGAAATTACTGTTGATCCTTGAACAACATAGTTTGAACTCTGCAGATCCACTTATGCATGGATTTTTTTCAGTAAATATGTACAGTACTATAAAAGTATTTTCTTTTCCTTATGATTTTCTTAATAACATTTCCTTTCTCTAGCTTACCTTATTGTAAGAATATACAACACATATAACATACAAATATGTGTTAAGCTATGCTTCATATTATCAGTGAGGTTTCCAGTCAACAGATTACTAGCAGTTAAGTTTTGGGGACATCAAAAATTATATTCCAATTACAACTAGTCAAATTGAATCAGTAATTAAAAAAAAAAAAAACATACAAGCCAAAAGACTTGGACCAGATGGCTTCACAGGTGAATTTTACCAAACATTCAAGGAAGAACTAACACATATCTTTCTCAAACTATACCAAAAATTGAAGAGGAAGGAAGACTCCCAAGATCATTTTACAAGTCCAGCATTCACCTAATTCCAAAACCAGATAAAGACACTACAAGAAAGGAAAATTATGGGCTAAAATCCATGATAAACATAGATGCTAAAATCCTCAACAAAATATCAGCAAACTGAATGCAGCATACATTAAAAAGATCATACACCACGATCGAGTGGGATTTATTCCAGGGGTGCAAGTTTCGTACAATGTCCACAAATCAATAACTGTGATACACCACATAAACAAAATGAAGAATAAAAGCCGCATAATCATATCAATAGATGCAGGAAATGTATTTGATAAAATCCAGCACCCATTTATGATGAAAACTTTCAGCAAAGTGGGAATACAGGGAACATGCCTCAACCTAATGAAGGCCATATATGACAAACCCACAGCTAACATCATACTCAATGGGTAAAAATTACAAACCCATTTGAGAAATACAAGTACCATATATATATCAGAAATTTTATAACTTTCCTTAAGTTGTCCAGTCAGTAAGAAGCTAACCAATATAAGTCCAGGTCTGTTTGGCTCCCAGACTGGCAGAATTTTACATTAATCTAACGTGCCACTTCATACCACAATTTAAATTACATAATATCTTTATAAGGCAATCACCCAGTCACAGTATTTTACAGGATGCCAGGGGGAAAGCATGATGGTTATTGTGGGAATAGTCAATCCAAAAACTAAATCTATGCTAATATATTTATAAACTCAGTTATAATATCTGTATCAATCTAAAGTATATGTATTTTCATTTCAAGGGTTAATATTTTATTTTTAGCTAAATAATACACAAGCATTTATATCTTTAGGATGGTTGTAAATAATAAAAAATTATGTCAAATTTTTACTGTGCTGGGAAGTCAGTACCCCCCTTCTCCCATATGTCATTCAAGGGTCAACTCTACATTCCTACCCCACTAAGTGTAAGTTGCATGAGGAAATACATGGGCTTCATCTGCTTTGTTCACTGTTGTATCTCCAGCTCCTGTCATATGATTTGCACTCAAGAAATATTTGTTGAGTGCATGCATGAATTACTGAAGGCAATCCATTCCACACAGTAAAAGTTTTTTCATCTTTCCAAATTCTGTTGCATTTATGTTATGTAAAGGCTTCACACCTCTACATAGCATGAATGATCACAATCCCAAATGAGTGAAATAAGATATTCATGACATGATCACAATTAAAAACCAATTACTTTTGAGGGGAGGTGTGGTATGGTCCTATCCTTTCCAAAAAAAAATGTTTCAGAGTTAATGAGAACCAAGAGACAAGGAGGTTCAATGCAAACTCTGTGGCAACCTTAAATTTTTTTTTAATCCTCACCCGAGGACATTTTTTGCATTTATCTTCAGATAGAGTAGGAGGGAGAGAGGGAGGAAGAGAAAGAGAGAAACATCGATGTGAGAGAGACACATCGACTGGCTGCCACCCACACGACCCAACCGAAGCTGGGGACAAACTGCAAACCGAGGTTTGTGCCCTTACCGGGAACCGAACCCAGGACTTTCTTGCCTACTGGCTGACGCTCTAACCACTGAACCAAACTGGCCAGGACTGTGGCAACCTTAATTAATGATACTCTCCTGCACATTTAGTGAATTACTGACAAGTGGCTGATGGGAAAAATAATGATTCTGAGGGTCCAGCGGGGGAGAAATGGTGCATACCTGGGTGCTAGTCAACACAACCTTCTCTGGCTGGAGCCCCACTTCTCTTGTGCCCTGGACACTAATCAGAGAGCCTAGCAACAGAGGCAGGACCAGGGATCACTGGTTCTGTCCTGGTGCTGATACTGGGTTTGTCTTTGAGAACTGGGAGTTCAATTAATCTCTGCACAGGCTCCCCCGCCCCCCCCCCCCCAGTTTAGATACCCTAGGCTTTGTCTGCAAAACCCATGTCTGAAATATTCCATTAAAATAAAAAGGCTAGTCTTTGTAACATTGGAGTTAGTTAAACCAAGCTCTCTTCAAAAACCTTAGGAGAGCACTGAACATGTCTAAGTCAATCTGCCATTTATTCTTTCTTTCAACAGCTTAGTCAAAGGCTGTGAATCTCCCACTGCCAGTACTACTAACACACACTGTGCATGTCTCCTTGAGTCTGAAGGGCAAAAGGGCTTCCCACCTCAGCCGTGTTCACTCAGCACCAGAAGTTGAGCCCTCACTTTCAAGTAAACTGTCAACATCCCTGGAGATTGAAAATGACCCTGAAATGAACAATATACACACCAAAAAAATGCAGTCTTGGTCCTCGAAGATCCAATTAAAGCTCCTGGGTCCTTATCATCATATTTTTAAAAGGCATCGGCCTTTTCTTTCACACCACACACACACACACACACACACACACACCTTCTTACCCAAATGCTTCTGAAAAGTAGCTAACACTCTGGGAATTTTCCCATATTGGGGACACAACCTGCCTTTTTGAGGTGCCCCTCAGACCACCTCCCTCCTACTTTAATAAGTAGGATAGGCAATATGGGGGAGTTGGTTTTCAGGAAGGTATGCCAAATGATTCTCCAACTTTGCCCCCAAAATTAAGCTCCAGAAGTCACTGAATTCACTAATGAATACCCATCCCAACACAGACATACTGCTTCTCAGACTGAGGTTTCAGGAAGCCTGCTTTTCAGAAGGGGCACAGTTGCAACTTCACCTTACATAGGGCTAAAATGTGGACAGACTCTTGCCTAAAATAAGACATTTATGAAAATGTGTTTAATCCATTTTTAGCAGTTCAATAGTTTTCTCATGATAGAATCGTATCTTTCGTACTGAAAAACACTTTGTTATTGTAGCTTCTACACAACCGCAGCACCGCAATACAGCCAGCCTTTGGGCCAGTGTAGCAGTCAATTGCAAAACAGGAAAGGGGTACAATACATTTAAAATATGGAGATTCATATACACTGTAGTTTGATATAAAAAGATAAAAGGATATGGGACAGGGCTGGACGCAACTTTGTACTTTTCCCAGACCAGAATACTGAGGTCATCTTGAGAGAGTATGGCTTCCTGTTGGTACAGGGAACTCTTGAATGAGCATCTTCCCTGCTGCTTGTCAACTCCTAGAAACAGCCTATCCAGTTCTTTGCCTCTTTTTCCTCCCTTCTTCTCCCAAAGAGTCCACTTCCAGCATGCTAGGAAAGCTGTTTCCCTTCTTCATGCCATACAGACATTTGGTCATTGCTACAGCCTCTCATAAGAAGGAATCTTTTCTTCAGCAATCTGGCCATGCTCTGCTCTCACCACTCAGAAGTCCCACAGGCACACAGGACATGACACCTAGACATGGATCTGTCTTTCATAGCCAAGAATTCCAGATGACTGAGTGTGATGCCATAGGCTTAAGGGACAAGGGAAGTAAAATTGCTTCCTTCTTTCTCCTCATTACCATTACTCCATGCTGGACTTCTCTCTGCATGTCAAAATTCTCATTCTTGTTTGACAGAGACAGATGCAGAGGCACCTTGCTTGGGGAAGCATCTCTGGGTGCTCAGGATGCATCTTTTAACAATGCTCACTAACTGCCAATAATGTGCTGTGCTCTGGGCTGGGCCCCAGGGGATTTGGTGGATAATGCATCTCTACCCTCAGGGAGTTTGTGGTGCAAATAAGCTGGTGACTATAATGGAGTGTGGGGGATATTGGGAGGGTAGAAGGCAAGGTGGGTCTCCTAACCCAGACATTGAGGGGGCAGTTAAGAAGCACTCCTAGAGAAAGTGACAGCAAAACTACTCTAGAAGAATGAATAAGAGTGGAGAAAAGAGCGCTTTGGTAGAGGGAACAACATGTGAAAGTACCTAGAAGCTGGATAGAAGGCAAGTCTAGATGCATCAGTGGAATGAGCAGATGCAGCATCTTGCCCAAGAAAAGTAGGGAACAGTTGAGGCAGCAGAAGTGACACAATTAAGTTTGTCAGAGGCTGTGAGTTAACAGAGGAGATCAGTGCCTCCCAAACACCCCCACCCGCACCCTGCCCTTAGCCCCCTAACCTGGAGCCCTGCCTGGGGAGATTCTGTAAGACTTGGTTCCTGCCTTTGGAATGAGGATTATAATATTAACAGAAAGCAAAAAGGGAGGGAGAGCAGGTGAAAAGGCTGCTAAAAATGTTTTTAGGAAAATTAGTAATGTGCTTGGTACTTTGTATTTATTGGCCATATAGCATTATTTGAAGTTTATAATCATCCCAGTACCAATTCCAAAAACCCACTTTCCCCATCAACATTTCAGCGTGTATTCTTTGAAATTATCTTCTTTCCCTTTCATTTGTGGTTTTTACATTCCTCCTTTTAAATAATCCTTTGAGATGACATAGAGGGACCTGGAGAGTATTATGCTAAGCGAAATAGCCAGTCAGAGAAGACAAGTATCACATGATCTCACTTATTTGTGCAATATAATGAACAAAATAAGGTGATGAACAAAATAGACCAGAGATATAGAAAGGAGTAGGGTTCAGACTGGCAAACCTTAGAGGAGGGATTTGGGGGGAGGGAAGAGGTAAACCAAAGAACTTATGCATATAAGTATAACCATGGACATAGACACAATGCTGGGGTGGATGGGAGAAGGATGTCAATGGAGGGAAAGGAGAAACATCTGTAACAAAAGTAAATTAATTAAAATTTAAAATATATAAGAACAAAAGAAGAGAAAAAGTAATAACACAGCCACAAGGCCCATCCATCATTGTCTTGTTGTCATTAATCCTTCTAACTACTAACTGGGTCCATAAAAGAGTTTAGAATCCCCACAAACCCCTCTGTGACAAGGTTGGAGGGAGCTGCAGTTAGCTCTGAAATTGACCCCTGTAAAATGGCACCAATAGGATTCGGAAAATGGTGGCGAAGTGAATGGAGCGACACAGACCATCTCCCAAGACCAAACTGTGATTACAACGAAAAAAAAGGCAAACCGTCAGGAAAGGGCAGCCCAAAGACATATGGGAGGACCACTTAAAAAAACCAGAAACACACCCATCAATCCTGGTAGGCTTGCGAGGAAGAGAGGGGGGAACTGAGAGCCCAGGGTCCGCAGCGGCCTTGGCAGGGGCCAGGGACTCGGGCGGGAAGTTAATCCTACCGTCTCCCTTGCCACCCTTCCACAGGCCCTGGGAACTCTGTAGCCTGCTAAGCTCTCGGCTGGAGCCGCACAGTCTCCCAAAGACCAGGGGACTCGGCGGGGCCAGGGAACTCGGCGGGAAGTTAATCCTACCGCCTCCCTTGCCACCCTGCATGGGCCCTGGGAACTCTGTAGCCTGCTAAACTCTCGGCTGAGGCCCACAGACTCGCGGGCACCAGGGGACTCGGCCGTACCAGGGAACTCAGTGGGAAATTACTCCCACCGCCTCCCTTGCCACCCTGCACGGGCCCTGGGAATGCTGTAGCCTGCTAAGCTCTCGGCTGGAGCCACACAGACTCCCGGAGAACAGGGGACTTGGCGGGATTAAAGTGGGTCCTCCCTGGTGCATCCAAACCCAGGAGAGGGAGCCACAAACAGCAGAACACCAACACCCACTGGGAAAACTTGGCAGACTCCAAAGCCCACTATGATAACCAAAATGGTGAGAAACAGAAACAAAAGCCAAATGAAAGATCAAGAGACCTCTACAGAAGATGAAATAAATGAGGTGCAGTTAAGCAAGTTAACAGAACTAGAATTTAGAGCCATGATGTTGCGGAAGCTCAACAGCATGTGTAAGGACATGAGCAACATGAGTAAAGACATAGAAATGTTGAAAATAAACCAGCTGGAAATGAAAAACCAACAGGAAGAAATGAAGAATGACATATCAGAAATGAAAAACACACTGGAAGGTCTAAAAAGCAGAGTAGGGGAAGCTGAGGACCGGATCAGTGAATTAGAAGACAGGCTAGAAGAAATCAACCAATCAGAAAACCAAAAGGAAAAAAACGATTAAAAAACAGGAAGAGAGCTTAAGAGAATTGTGGGACAACTGGAAACGGAATAATATTCGTATCATAGGAGTCCCTGAAGAAGAAGAAAGTAAGCGAGGGCTAGAGAATATATTCAAAGAAATAGTGACAGAAAACTTCCCTAATTTGGTGAAGGAAGAAGGCATTCAAGTTCAAGAAGCTCAGAGAGCCCCAAGTAAGAAGAACCCAAACAGGCCCACACCAAGACACATAGTAATCAAACTGCCAAAAATTAAAGACAAAGAGAGAATCCTAAAAGCAGCAAGAGATAAGCAACAGGTTACCTACAAAGGAAACCCCATAAGGCTCTCAGCTGACTTTTCACAAGAAACACTACAGGCTAGAAGGGAATGGCATGAAGTAATCAAGGTCATGAAAAACAAGGATCTGAATCCAAGACTACTCTACCCAGCAAGGCTATCATTCAAAATAGAAGGTCAAATAAAGAGCTTTTCAGACAAAAAAAGGCTAAGGGAATACATTAGCACCAAACCAGCACTGCAAGAAATGTTAAAAGGACTGCTGTAATTACCAGGAGAAATGGGAAGGAAAATAGAACCACACTAAACAAAAATGGCAATAAATAAGTACATATCAATAACCACCTTAAATGTAAATGGACTGAATGCTCCCATAAAAAGACACAGAGTAGCTGATTGGATAAGAAAGCATGACTCATCTATATGCTGTTTACAAGAGACCCACCTCACAACAAAAGACTCACATAGATTGAAAGTAAAGGGATGGAAAAAAATCTTTCAAGCAAATGGAAAAGAAAAAAAAGCTGGGGTAGCAATACTTATATCTGATAAAATAGACTTCAGATTGAAGGCCATAACTAGAGACAAAGAAGGCCACTACATAATATTGAAAGGATCTATCCAACAGGAAGATATAACCTTGATAAACATATATGCACCCAATATAGGAGCACCAAAATATATTAAAAACTATTGGAGGACTTCAAAGGAGAAATCGATAGCAATACAATCATAGCAGGGGACTTCAACACCCTGCTCACATCACTGGATAGATCCTCTAGACAAAAAAATTAGCAAGGACACAGAGACTCTAAATGAAGCACTAAACCAAATGGATTCAATAGATATCTACAGAGAACTACACCCCAAAGCTACAGAATTCACATTCTTCTCAAGTGCACATGGAACATTCTCAAAGATAGACCACATGTTAGGGCACAAACTAAGTCTCTACAAGTTCAAGAAGACTGAAATTATAACAAGCATCTTCTCAGACCACAATGGTATGAAACTAGAAATCAATTGCAAGAAGAACATACAAAGACATTTTAACACATGGAAGCTAAATAGAATGTTATTAAACAATGAATGGGTCACCGAGGAGATCAAGGAAGAAATCAAAAACTTCCTGGAAACCAATGAAAATGAGGACACAACAATACAAAATCTATGGGATGCAGCGAAAGCAGTTCTGAGAGGGAAGTTCATAGCACTACAGGCCTACCTCAAAAAAGAAGAAAAATCTCTAATAGACTACCTAACCTCACAACTTAAAGAACTAGAGAGTAAACAAAAAGAAAACCCCAGAGCAAGTAGAAGAAAGGAAATAGTAAGGATCAGAGCAGAAATAAATGACATAGAGACCAAAAAAACAATTCAGAGGATCAATAAAACAAAGAGCTGGTTTTTCGAAAAGATAAACAAGATTGATGGACCCTTAGCTAGACTCACCAAGAAACAAAGAGAGAGAACCCAAATACATAAAATCAGAAATGAAAGAGGAGAGATAACAACTGACACCACAGAAATACAAAAGATCGTTAACAACTACTATGAACAATTATACGGCAACAAATTCGAAAATCTAAGCGAAATGGACAAATTTCTAGAAACACATAGTCTCCCAAAACTGGATCAGGAAGAGATTGAAAACTTGAACAGAACAATAACAACAGAAGAAATTGAAGATGTAATCAAGACTCTTCCAGCAAACAAAAGCCCAGGCCCGGATGGCTTCACGAGGGAGTTTTACCGAACATTCAAGAAGAACTAATACCCATTCTCCTCAAACTATTTCAAAAAATTCAAGAAGAAGGAAGACTTCCAAACTCGTTTTATGAAGCCAGCATAATTCTAATTCCAAAACCAGAAAAAGACACAACAAAGAAAGAAAACTACAGGCCAATATCCCTGATGAACATAGATGCCAAAATCCTGAACAAAATACTAGCAAATCGAATCCAGCAATACACCAGAAAAATTATCCACCATGACCAAGTGGGATTCATCCCAGGGATGCAAGGCTGGTACAATATTCGCAAATCCATAAATGTGATACACCACATAAATAAATTGAAGAATAAAAACCACATGATAATATCAATAGATGCTGAAAAAGCCTTCGACAAAATCCAGCATCCATTTCTGATAAAAACGCTCAGCAGTGTGGGAATAGAGGGATCATATCTAGACATAATAAAAGCCATATATGAAAGACCTACAGCCAACATCATACTCAATGGGCAAAAACTAAAAGCATTTCCCTTAAGAACAGGAACAAGGCAAGGATGCCCACTTTCGCCACTCCTATTTAACATAGTACTGGAAGTCTTAGCCACAGCAATCAGACAGGAAGAAAAAATAAAAGGGATCCAAATTGGAAAGGAGGAAGTGAAATTGTCATTATTTGCAGATGACATGATACTGTACATAGAAAACCCCAAAGACTCCACCAAAAGCTTACTAGACTTAATAAATGAATTTGGCAAAGTAGCAGGATACAAAATTAACGTCAAGAAATCGATGGCATTCTTATACACCAATGATGAACTCACAGAAAGAGAAACTAAGCAAACAATCCCATTTACCATTGCGGCAAAAAAATTAAGATACCTAGGAATAAACTTAACCAAAGAAATAAAGGACCTATTTGCAGAAAACTACAGGTCTTTGAAAAAAGAAATAGAGCAAGATATAAAAAAGTGGAAGCACATACCCTGTTCATGGATTGGGAGAATTAACATCATTAAAATGTCCATATTACCCAAAGCAATATATAGATTCAACGCAATCCCCATCAAAATACCAATGGCATACTTCACAGAATTAGAACAATTACTTCAAAAGTTCATATGGAACCAAAAAAGGCCTCGAATAGCCACAGCAATCTTGAAAAGGAAGAACAAAGTTGGAGGGATCACAATACCAGATTTCAGGTTATACTACAAAGCCACCTATAATCAAAACAGCCTGGTACTGGCACAAGAACAGGTATATAGACCAGTGGAACAGAATAGAGAACCCAGAAATGGACCCAAGGCAATTTGCTCAATTAATATTTGACAAAGGTGGCAAGAGCATACAGTGGAGTAAGGACAGCCTCTTTAATAAATGGTGCTGGGAAAATTGGACAGCTACTTGCCGAAAAATGAAACTAGACCATCAACTTACACCCTACACCAAAATAAACTCAAAATGGATAAAAGACTTAAATGTAACTCATGAATCCATAAAAATCCTAGAGGAGACTGTGGGCAACAAAATCTCAGACATCATACGCAGCAGAATTTTTACTGACACATCACCTAAGGCAATAGAAACAAAGGAGAAAATGAACACATGGGACTACATCAAACTCAAAAGCTTCTGCACAGCGAAAGATACAATCATCAAAACGGAAAGGCTACCCACTGTATGGGAGAGCATAATTGCCAATGATATATCAGATAAGGGGTTAATTTCCAATACATATAGAGTGCTCATACAACTCCACAAAAAGAAGACAAGGAATCCAATTAAAAAATGGGCAGAGGAACTAAATAGACACCTCTCCAAACAGGACATACAAATGGCTAAGAAACATATGAAGAAATGCTCATCATCACTAATCATCAGAGAGATGCAAATCAAAACAACAATGAGGTATCACCTCACACCTGTCAGAATGGCCGCCATCAACAAATCATAAACAACAAGTGTTGGTGAGGGTGTGGAGAAAAGGGGACTCTAGTACACTGCTGGTGGGAATGCAGACTGGTGCAGCCACTATGGAAAACAATATGGTGTCATCTTAAAAAATTAAAAATTGATCTTCCATTTGACCCAGTGATCCCACTTCTAGGAATATACCCTAAGAAGCATAAAACACCAATCAGAAAGAATATATGTACCCCCATCTTTGTAGCAGCACTATTTACAATCGCTAAGATCTGGAAACAGCCCAAGTGCCCATCAGTAGACGAATGGATCAAAAAGCTGTGGTACATATACACCATGAGGTAAGAAAGAAAGATCTCTTATCCTTTGAGACTACATGGAGGGACCTGGAAAGTATCATCCTAAGTGAAACAAGCCAAACAGAGAAAGACAAATTTCATATGATCTCACTGATTTGGTGGAATATAATGAACATAACAGTTTGAGGATGGGGTAGTCCCAGAGAACGCGGAAGCGGGGTACAGACTGACAATCCCCTAAGGAGTGGGGAGGTGGGGAGGGAATGAACCACAGAACTTATACCCATGTATGCATGAACAGTGGACATGGACAACAATCTGGTGAAGGGGCAGGGAGGGAGTGGGAGGGGGGAATCATTGGGGGGAAAAAAGGAGAATCATCTGTAACAAAAATTAATCATAAAAAAAAATGGCACCATATGTCCCCCCAGCACACACTTAGAACTCAGCAGAGTGGTGTGTGAGTTTCCAATGGGAAAAAAAAAAAAATG